>NC_056728.1:243438683-243516391 GCF_019279795.1 Protopterus annectens | reverse complement strand
ATATGTGTGTGTTATAAAATAAAATATCTATATCAATATCGTCTTTATATATATATATATATATATATATATATATATATATATATATATATATATATATATATATATATATATATATATATATTCATCAAGCTGCTATTCACCAAACCAAGGCTTCATAAAACCCAGAAGATATATTCCCAATCCAGGAAAACTCAGGAATGGGCTTTAACATGGGTCCTGAGCAGGAGGTAAGTTCAGCACTCTTCTGTTCCTGTGTTCTTCAGTGAGGTTTACTGGATCAGGGTTCACTCAGTCAGGTCCATCACACAGTGGTTTGTTGAACAGCAGCTTGATGAAATTCAGTGTTCTCATATAGATATAGATATAGATATAGATTTTGTAGATATCAGAAGATGAAAAATTCAGTACAGGGTTATGAGAAGCAGGTTGCTGAGGGCCATTAGCTTGCAAGATTGACAACTGAACCTATGAACTTGTCAAGGGATATGAAGTCTGATGAAGGTCATGAAGTTAAAGTTTGTGGCATTGAGCTAACATGAGGTAATGAGAGTTGGAATTCTGGCCACACAGAAACAAAAAAAAACATAGTTTCTGAAATTATATTCAGACAGAACAAAACCATATGAAACCTAAATGCCATATAGGAAACTTAGCCTTAAAGCCACAAGCAAATAATTAACATTTGAATAACAAAGTTTGACTGCTGCCTTTAGTTTTACCAGATTTCCACAGTGGTTAAAATATCTGAAACAAAAAAAAAAAAAACTTTGATAAAGCAACAAGTATTTTTCCTTTGGCTTCTTAAAAGAAAAAAGCATGTGAATTTCTTTTCTCATATTTTGATCAATTATTTTTATTCATAACCTAGAAATATTCAAACATTTATTTCTTTGATTAAATCATATCTAAACATATAATACATGCAATAACTTCATGAAGCACATAGTCTGTAGGTGTCATAATGTTTTTTTGCTTAACCTTATTAAGATTTTGTCTGATTTGAATAAGTTCTAGACCCTACAGAAGACAGTGCTTTTTGCATATACCTTGAATTCAGAAGCAAGTCTGCGTCATATGTGAAACGTAGCTCTGATCACAAAGTGAGCGTGTTGGCTGATCATCAGTACCATTGTAACACAGCCATGAACACTTTAACATCTTGAGATGCAATCTACCTTTAATCATGGTGCATAGTACCATCAGCCTGTCAGCAATAGTTACCTTACACTGCATTACTCTGTCCATCATATACCTGATTATGACTGGGTCACTCTTGGTCAGGAGTTCCCCCATTTGTTAGTAAATACCTCAACAAGCTCCAGCTTTGGTAATCTCATCACTGTGTTCTACAGCCAGCTACTTCATAAGCTGGCATCTGCAGTGGTTTGCTATGACAGTAATAACTCATTTGTTTCATTTGTAAATGAGCAAGATGAAGGAGGTACATATGCATACTGCTCAACTGTCCAGATTTTCACAGAATGCCCAGATTTTTGCATCATATTTTGTCTGGTCCTCATAAATTTTGTGGTTTTCTGGCAAATCATTGAAGACAGACGTTACAAAAATTGCTCAACATACAGCTCTCCTATCTCTCACCTTGTAGCATCTCTCTTTTTATCTGCAAGGTATGTTTGCTTAGTTTTGTTTTAAAATAGACTTATTTAAGACATTATCTACTCTTTAGCAAGTTGGTACACTTTAAAGTAGCTTGACAGCAAGGAACCCCCCCGCCCTGTTTCTTAATCTTAAGACTGTTAGTTTCAACAAACTTATGTCTATTAAATGCTGGACTAATCAGCCTGATTTAAGACATTTCATACTTGGTAGTACTGCACAATAAAAACTCTTACTTTTAACTGTACAAAGCCCTTTTTTGTTAGAGTTTTTACTAAGTGTTTCTGGACTGTGCTTACCTCTGGGCTCTGCTGAACTTGCTCCATTTGCCCTTTTTTCACTCGGGCTCACTCTCCTCCCGTACCCTACCCTCATTCCCACCCAACCCTGCTTTCCCTAGATTAATACCCACTATTACTCCACCCCTAAGGCCTGTTGTCCATTTACAAACACTCCAGCCTCCATACATCCAATTTACACCACAGGCACACCCATTACTATACTAGCTCCACCTTAAAGCTTTACAATTTGCATTCTACCACCCAGTCCACTACCCCTACCTTCTAGAACTCAAAACTACACCATGTCACTAAAATGGTGATACCATCTCCCTAACCTGCTTCTAGCATTCAGTCTCCTAATCTACATCACCTCCCCAAGCTATTCCCCAACCCCTGCAACAATTACATACTCTACATCATGACACCACAAAAAGCTTTAGTAACTTATCAGCCAGCCTAATTCAATGTCACTTTATGTATCTCTCAACAATAAATACTTCTAGACACAATCACTAATAAACATACCTTCTACATAATAGTCTACAACAATATATCTTCCCAATACCTCAAACATTACCTCTCCAAACACACTTTTTCTCTGTATGGGGACATCCACCCTAACCCAGGGCCCCCAACTACAGCTTCCTCTGCTGAAAGCCTAAACACTAAAAATATTCGTCTAGCAACCGTAAACCTACGTAGTATCTGTACCAAAACCACAGAATTTCATGATTGGTTAAATCATTACACCCCAGATATCGTAGTAATCACAGAAACCTGGCTAAAATCACATATCCATGATACTGAAATAACTCCATGATATAATATACTCAGAAAAGACAGAACCAACAGAAAAGGTGGTGGGGTAGCTTTAATCTATCCCAACTCCATCACAATCTCACCCTTCCCTAAAGAAATACCAACTTTTAACAATGCTGAAATTCTAATTGGAACCCTACAAATTAGCAAATCAAAATTATGCATTGTTGGTCTATATATATCCCCTGGGCAAAACAACCAAACTATGACAAATATCCTCTCTTGGATATCTGAAAACATCAGTAATGAGACTGTAATTATGGGAGATATCAACATTAACTGACAGGATCTGATGACTGACTCCTCTGCTAATAGCATAAACCTCTATGGTTATACCCAGCTCATTACCAGTACCACCCATATGCATAACAATACCCTACTCTATGGTTATACCCAGCTCATTACCAGTACCACCACCCATATGCATAACAATACCCTACTCTATGGTTATACCCAGCTCATTACCAGTGCCACCCATATGCATAACAATACCCTAGGTACAACTCTTGACTGGATACTTGTTTATAATTCAGACAAATACTCTACTCGCCACACTGTACCCAGTACTCTTAGTGACCACCTACCCATATTCATATATAGCTCCACACCTCAAACTACATGAACACACACATCAAAACTACTAGAAATATTAGAAACCTTGACCAGCAAAAGTTTATCCTAAAACACACTAATTGGAACCCACTTAAAACACTACCATTAGAAGATGCCCTTGAATACTTCAACAATATATTTCTAAACACCCTTGACAGCCTAACCCCTGTCTGCACCAAAAGAATAAAACTACCCATGCTCCCTGGCTAACAAAAAAAAAATACCAAACAGCTTCTAAAAGATAGAGATAAAGCATGGAATGAATGGCACAATAACAAATCTGATGCCAACTTAATCAAATGTAAACAACTACGATATAAAGCAAAAAAAGCTAGTGAATATAGGTAAAAAAACACACTTTTCAAATCAATTGGCAAACCACAAAAACAACCCAATACAATTTTGGAAACACATCTCAAACCTGCTTACCCCAGGCTCTAAACAAACTCCATCACCATAGCCTGACAAACCCCCCCTCAGAGATAGCCAGCCTGTTTACCTCTCACTTTATAAACAGCATCAGCAAACTGTTAACAAATCCCACCTCCACAACTACCTCAAGACCCATCTCTGATCCCCTTCTTCCCTTATCTCAAGACTTCTGCACAAACAAAAATTATTTACATCCCCAACAAACCAGTACTACATCTTCTATCCCCTTTTCTCTTAAACCTGTGCCTACCTCTCTCATTCAAAAACTACTACAAAAACTAAAACCATGTTCCTCTCCTCTGACAACCTCCCCCTTGAATACTTAAAACTTGCTGCAGAAGCCATAGCATATCCTGTCTGTATCCTTATAAATTGCTCTGTAACAGAGTCCATTGTCCCTAACCTCTGGAAAAAGTCCATCATTACCTCTTTACATAAAGGGAACAATTCCATTGAACATTCCAATTAGTGACCAATCTCCATCCTCCCTACTCTTTCCAAACTCCTGGAAAAATGCGTACATAAGCAACTGTTGTACCACAAAGTAATTACCCCTAGCCAACTTGGTTTTCACCCATCACACAGCATCACCACTGCCCTAATCTCCTTCATAGACACTGTGTCCAAATCCATTGACTCTGGTAATATCACTTCTGTCTTACTACTAGCTCTATCAAAGCCATTTGACACAGTGTCCTGCAACAAACTTCTTCATCAGCTGTCCATTATAGGCTGCACCCCCCAACCCTCCAGTGGTTTGCAAGGTACTTATTCAACCACCAACAGTGCGTCAAGTGACAAAATATATTATCCCAATATCAAACCAACATAACTGGGGCACCACAAGGGTCCATACTTGGACCCTTACTCTTCAATGTTTTCACCAACAATCTTCATACCCCAACATGCCTTAGCTCCATTATTGAATATGCAGATGACACTACCATAATTTCCTCCTCCAGTAACATACAACAATTCGAGCAACTCACCCAAGCCAACTTTACCTCCATAGAGACATGGCTGAGAGAAACCCAACTACTTTTAAATCCTAAAAAAACAAAACTCCTGCTTTTCTTGACAAAACCAATCTCATCTGACTTAAAAATATTCTCACAGCATAACACAGAAATTGAAACAGTTCCCACAGCTAAGCTTCTAGGTGTTAAGTAGAGATAACAAACTAACTTTCGAACACAACATCTGCAATAGCATTAAAAAAAACACACATCAAACTAGGAACACTCTACAGACAAAAAACTTTCTTGGATAGCTCCACCAGAAAAACCCTCGCTAACACCTGTTTCCTTCCCTCACTCTTACATGCAGCCCCCTTATACACAAATTTACAATCTTCTCTTAAAAACAAGCTCCAATCCTGCTACCATAAAATTGCCAAATTCACCACAGGTTACCCTTACTGTTCCCTCCACTGCCTAGCTCTGAAAGAATTAAATTGGCTCAAACTCACAACACCCAAGCCTAGTTACAGCTGTCTTCTGCACGTAAAATGATATATACACCTGATAGCTGCCCAGCCCTCAAATCTGTCCTAAAACCCTACATACCTACAAGAGCCCTCCGCTCTGAAAACAAACAATTCCTAATAGTCTACATTCCAAACAAGAGCTGGACACTGCCTATACTCGCATGCCGCGCCGCCAGGATCTGGAACTCTCTGCCAACAGACATTACTACCATTGAGAGCTTTAACAACATTTTCTATGTCATCAGACCAGCCCCTGCTCTTTCCCTAACAGGTGAACTGCATTCACTCTCTAGGGGCTTTCCTTTCTATCCCTAAAACTGGAATTTCACCTACTAACCACTAGCATATTGGACTAACAGACTTTAGATATTTCTACAGCCTTAACTTTCCCATCCTTCTAAGCATCTACTTGTATCTAATGTTCTGATCCTCATTCTTTCCCTTACTCCTACCTGATGTATATATAAAAAAAAGTTTGCAATCTACCACTTAATTTTAATTTAGTACATGTTTTATTATTTTACCTACCTCTTTGTACTTATTTTGTATTTATTATTACATCTTGTTCATGTACATTGTCTTAATTTACATGTATCATTTGGAGCTTTTCTCCCTGGGTCACCGCTGAAAATTGGTTCCTGACCCAGTCGGACTTTCCCGGTAAACAAATGTTAAATAAAATAAATAATGACAACCATTTCATTTTCAGACTTAATATTCTTCAGTAAATGCATGCTAAAACAATTGTTATTCTAACAAGCTTCTAAGTTGAGAACAAAGTGTAAAAAAATTTCCCATTTTTTGGCCTTTGTCCCCCATCATTTTAGGTTTTGCCCCAATTTCTTGAGCTAAGAGGTTGAGAGGTATGCATATGCATAGCTGCAAGAGTTTAAAGATGAAAACAAATGACTCTTGACAACTCATCCAGTTAATGCAGTGTTTAGGAAGGAATCACTAAATAACTCCTGGATTCAATTCCCTTGCAGTGTGCCCTTTTGCAAAACATGGGTAGGCTTAAAAAGGCCCACTGGGGTCATTAGCCTAGTAAACACCTATGAGCCTATGAACTATATTGTTACAATTCTTTTTTCAAATGACTTCTGTCATTGTCCAGTGTCTCCTTCTAAATATAATAGTGAATAATGACATTCTCCAAAAGTAAATATACATAGATTTGAAGTCCGAATAAATTTTCTGCATTAATTCAACCATTCATTGGTTTACAGAAGGCTTATACATATATATAGAGCATATTTTGAACAGTATCCTATGATATGGATTATGAAATGAAACCTGAAAATATAAGATCTTTAGGATGATAAGGCTGCAAAGTGACATTGTGTATGAAAAGGAGAAGTTAAATATATGGAATAATGTATTTGTGAACAAGGTTCTTTTTACATGTTTAAAATATTTGTCCGAGTCATGGTTTTGGTGTTTTGGTAAAGATTCTCATACAAGTGTGTATGTGACTCTTCCAAACAAAGCACAGCATTTAGTGTGCCATGGTTTCACCTTCATCACTAGTGCAGTATAACTCTGGTGTTAAAATGGTTCCTGTGTGCATAACTGGTGATTACATTGTAAGGCAGCCATTCTATATATATATATATATATATATATATATATATATATATATATATATACACACACCTATGCCAAGTATGTGTTGTCAAGTTCCCAAGGGTTCAAACACAACAGAAATTAAGGAATCATTTGTCATCAGACAATGCCAGATTATAATATGGAAGTATTCTGAAGGGCTCCCTATTTAAATGTCAGTACCCAAAATCCCAGTCCCGAAAAGCCAAAAAAAGACGAAAAACCCAGAGTGGAGCAAAACTAAATCGCTGTTCTCTTTAAAACTTTTTGTCAGGGGGCAAGCTCCACCTACACCCCCATGTTGAGGACAAGTCCCACCCCCCCCCCTCAAACTTATGCAAACTTTTATTTACATATATATATATATATATATATATATATATATATATATATATATATATATATATATATATATATATACACACATATATATCAACTCCAGGATCACTGTATCTTGCAGAAAAGGGAATATTTTAAGAAATGACATCTCAGACTTGTTGTATACAAGTCTGATCTTTTGTCTATTCAGTCTCCGCATTTCCAGACTTGCTCTAACAGGTCTCAACATTTCATATGGTTACCATTCTAAAGAATGATTGTTTTTATAAACTCTGGAACAAAATAAGGCTACCAAAACAAAGAAAAATATGTACTACTAAATACTACTAAAATTAAATGTTTTCTTGCAACAATCAAGTACTTTTACCTCAAAATATCAGCATTCTTTTGCCGGGGCTTGATTTCATAAGAGTATTAAAATTTTGTCTTTCTCCAGTGGAGATATTAGACTGTGATAGCAATAACCCACTTTTGGGATCTCTCCTTTTACTCCGTTAGCATCCACAGTATCCTTAATAAGATAACAGAATTTCACTCATGGATAGCACAATACTCTCCTGATGTAGGTACTCTCTGCACAACAAAGACAATAAATTCCTCCCCCAGGATACAACATTCTATGCCTCGATAGACCCCATAAGAAAGGTGGAGGTGTTGCTATTCTGCACTCAGACCTCCTAACCTTAACCCCCCTACCTAATCCTGCTCCCTCCTTTCACCCAGCTGAGCTCCTCATAGCCAACTTTAAACCCAATGACTACAAAGCCCTATCCATAGTTGCTATCTATATACCACCTGGCAATAACATACCCCTACTAGAGCATATTCTCAGTTGGATATCGGGCCATATCCCCAGTGAGACCATTATACTGGGTGACGTTAATATCATCTGGCTTACCCTTTCTGCTACCTCCTCTACCACTTTCATTAACCTTTATGAGTACACCAAACTCATCACCTCTCCCACTTTCCATAACAACTCCACCAATTCCAGCTCCATCATTGACTAGATTCTTGGTCCAATCCCAACTTCTGTCATCTATCAGAAACACTCCCTGACTCTGTCAGTGACCACTGGTGACCACTGCCCAATATGAACCCACCGACTCTCACCCCACACTTCCAAACCCCACAAATTCAAAGAATACTGGAAACTGTCTACCTTCAGCCCTGACACATTCAATATCCACCCTCTTCACTTTACCTCTCGACGATGCTGTCTCTCTAACTCCACCTTCCTTAATATACACAATTCCCTTAGACCTCCACGTACTGTCAGAGTCAAATCCCACAACTCCCCCTGGCTCACCGCCTTAACTCGGTTACTTATTCAGAAAAGGGACACTGACTGGAAACTCTGGCACAAGACAAAAATCTACCTCCCACTTCCAAAGCGATCAGTAACTTCGAAATCTCACTAAAAAACACATTCATAATGACAAAAAAATTTCTACGGTCTACCCCAGATTGCTCAATCCAAACCCCCCCCCAAAATTTTGGAACACTATCAAGCAAATCCTCCACCCTAGTAATCCATCTTCACCCGACCCCTGCCCCAACAACTCACCACTTGAAACTGCAACCATCTTCAATTCTTATTTCATCGACACCATAAGTAAACTTATGCAGACCCCACCACCATCCACAACTCCCACCCAAAACTCCCTCGCCAGAAAAATCCCACTTCTTTCTAAAGCCAGTACCTACAAGCTACATTACAAACTCCTCCTTAAGCTCAAACCCTGCTCTCCCTCAGCTGACAACCACCTTCTCTCTTCCTTAAACAAGCCGCTACATCAGTGACATACCCAGTCTCCATCCTAGTTAACCACTCTGTCTCCGAATCAACTGTCCCTACTCTTTCGAAAAAATTATATAAAATACCCATTCACAAAGGCAGCAATTCCTCGGAACTTTCAAACTTTTAACCTATTGCTATACTTTTCCCCTCTCCAAATTACTAGAGCACTGTGTTAGCAAACAAATCCTGGCCCACCTCATACGAAGTAACCTGATCACCTCTACCCAGCATGGCTTTCGCCCACACCATAGCACCTCCACTGCCCTCATCTCCTTTACCAACACTATTTCCGTAGCCAGAGTTAATAAACTCATGTCCTGCCTATCTCTAGATCTGTCTAAAGCCTTTGATACTGTCTGACATCCTGTCCTCCTCTCTAAACTCTCTCAACTTAACCTTTCCACAGCTACTATATCCTGATTTAACAGCTACCTTTAAGACCAGCACCAATCTGTCAAATGGCTCTCTGCTGTCTCCCCCTTTCTCGCAACCAAAACAGGCATCCCACAATGCTCCATTCCTGGACCCCTCCTTTTTAATATCTTTACCAATGATCTCCAGAAATCCTGTCCATAGTCATCCCTCAGAGTACCCTGATGACTCCATTATTATGTGTATAGCAGACAAACCCCACCAAACTTTTAACTCTCACACAATTATCATTCAGCCTCACAGAAACCTGGCTTACAAAAAAACAACTCATACTCAACACGAAAAAAAAAAAACTCCTACTCTTCCTCCCAAAACCACTCTACCACCTTAAAACATCTTTCAACATTTCTTCACTCAGCAACACGACAATCTCTCCTGATACCCAAACTAAGCTCCTTGGAGTAATCCCCGATGACCAGCTGAAATTTGACCTTCACATTAATCAATGTATTAAGAAAACCCATCAAAAGCTTGGCCTCCTTTACAGAAACAAAAGGTTCCTCACCCCTGACTCCAGAATAACACTTGCCAATGCTTAGCTCTTTCCCAACCTCTTCTATAGCTCACAAATCTTTACTAACCTTCAGTCTACTCTTGTCTCCAAACTTGAATCTTCCTATAGCAAAGTGGCCAGATTTGCTTCTAACTTGCCCTCCAGATCTCACCACTGTCTGGCACTCAGGTCACTTAGTGTCCAAACCACCTCAAATTATCCCAACTTCTCATAATCCACTCCATCATCAATAAACCCTCTGACTATCCAAGCATCTCCTCACTTGTCTCACCCTGTACCCCTGCCCATCCTCTCAGGAGCTCTGACAACACCTGCTGCAAATACACAAACCTAACAAATCTGCAGGACAGAATTTATACAGCTACTCTCCTGCCATTCAATGGAACAAGCTTCCCCGACCCTAAGAGGCATACCCCAGACCTATAAATATAAGAACTCACTCAAACCATACCCAATCAACCTCAGGGTATGTCCCTATAATATTCCTCCCTGACTCTGGCCCTACTCTGGCTCACTCCTCTTTTTCCCTATCTTCCTTTTCATTTTCTATCTACCCATCACATTCCTCTCACTTCATGCCAACTCTTAACTCCTTATCTTCCTCCATATACTCACTTCCCCCTTTTTATCTCATGCTATCTTTCTTACCTACCTCCTTTTGAGAAGGAGACAAATTCCTCAGTCTCTTCAGTCTACTTCACTTCTCTGACTTTACTGTACTATCTATTAACCTAGCATCAGTCTTCAATTCTTGACTAGACCTCCGCAGCACAGTCTTAAAACCTCCTCCTCCTGTTCACCACATTTCTTTCTGGCTGATCAGCACACTGTATGCTATTCCTCAAGCTTGTTACTCTCGAAGTATCTACTATCCCTCTAGTATATGTCACATATAGTACTGTCTGCTTCAAACACTGTGATTAAATCTCCCAGGCCTTCACTACTGTAAATGCTTCTGCTGACAGTGTCATTGTATTACACACTGACTGCATTCTTGATTTATTATAATGTTTTGCTTTGGAGCTTTGTATTTCTCATTGTATTACACGTACTGTAATGTTGATTTTTGTTATTAATTGTACTTTACAGCTTTTCTCCCCGGGCTTCCGCTGAAAAGGGCTTCGACTCAGACTATCCCAGTCAACAAATGTCAAATAAATAATGTACATTTACTTTAATTGTTTAATCTGTCACGTTTACTTTAATAAAAAAAATGTTATAAAGGACGTTCTTATTGCTGCCATGCCGTATTCACGTAAGGGGAACTGTTGCTGCCATGCTGTGTTTGTACATGCTTCTTATTGCTGCCATGCCATCACATTCACATAACAAAATTTTTGTTTGCTGCCATGCCATTTCAGTTCTTATTGCTGCCAAGGGAGGTGTGTGTGTTGTTGCTACTGTTGTCATTTCAGTTCTTATTGTGTGTGTGTGTGTGTGTGTGTGTGTGTGTGTGTGTGTGTGTGTGTGTGTGTAATACCCCCAATTAAGTGTAGCTTGTTGTTAGTTACTCAGGCTCAAACCCTATACCTTAGAAGAGCCTGAATTCTCTACCCATACCACCAATTGTGATTCAAGGAGTTCAGTCCATAGCTCTCAACTCTCCAGATTTTCACAGAATGTCTGGAATGTTTGGCTCATACTTTTGGTCTTCCTCTTTTGTTTTTTATGGCAAATCAGTGAGAATTGAATTCACTAAATAATGATAGCCAGTTAAGTTTCAGCCTTCCTATCTTTTAGGAAACACATGGTAACACAAAAATTTATTCTAGCAACTTTTTAAGACTATACCAGCAATGTTTAAAATGTGTCCCTGGTTTTGGGCCTGTGCCCCCCCCCCCAATAAACATGGTCTTTTTCAAGATTTATTGTGTTGCAAAGTTGGGAGATATAGTAGTTTCAGGGGAAGAGAAGTTTAGTTCTGCTTATACCAAATCTGTTTGCATTGTTAGTAGCACAACAGGTAGTATACTTGCTTTTGATGCAGAAGGCTGTGGGTTCTACTCCCACAGTATGTATATGAATTGCTGATACTGCACTGTGTTGTACTTTAAAGGGGTTTGATGCTGCAGTCCCAGGAATGTCTTCCTTTGGAGGAGATACCTAGTAACTATCATGAACCTTTATCAGTTTGTCATTCATTCCCTATTGCAATATTACTAGCTTATCATTTGTTTACTGTAACCTAGGCAATTTATCCTTCAAGGGCAACAGGCATACCTCTCAGCTGTACAGATTTCTGCAGAATGTCCAGATTTTTGACTCATAGTTTTGGTCTGTTTGTCATAAATATTGTGTTTTTGACCTATCTCTCTGATGATCTAAGGATTAAAGCCACTAAATAATGACATGCCTTTGAGTTTCAGACTTCACATCATTCAGAAAATGCATTCCAACACAAATCTGTTATTCTATCAACTTTCTAAGTTTATAAGAGCAATATTTAAAATGTGTCTCTGTTTTTAGTCCTTAGTCCCCCCATTATGTCAGGCTCTGTCCAGATTTCTTGCTCTAAGAGGTTGAGAGTTACGGCAACAGGCACTTTATTTGTAGATGAAACACTGAAATATAGAGTTGTTTGCTAGCAGCAACCTTTTCATTAGTTTCAGATCTCTTTAATGTGGAATTATTTAGATGACTTACTTCTGCAGAGATTGTGCATATTTACTGATACTGGTGGATTGTAGAAGTTTGAGTAGACTTTTATCATGGAAATGTTCTGAACTGGACAGTTTTGTCATTCTTGATTCGTACATTTTGCTTCATTGCTTACTGGAAACATTTTCAAATCAATAAATTTAAAACACGCTCTAACAAGTGTGCTGTATTAAACAAGGAATATAATTTAATACAATCAGGAAGGTGAATCAAAGAACACATGTATGTTTACATGGTCTTAAATATGTGTATAAAGGGCCTATGATTTGTAAACAACCCAAAGGTAAACTTTGCCACTAGCCAGATGCATTTTCTTTGAATGTGGGTTTCAATGCTGTTTCAATGATGTGTGTTTCAAGGGCAGAGAAGCTTTAATGCGAAGTCTGTTTTCATTCTGAGATTGTATTGCGTTGTCTAGCAGATATCTATCAGTGTTTGTGCTATAAAATTAAATAATATATATATTTTTTAAATTAAATCCAAATCATTGTAGCATAAAGCAGTATGTACATTACAGTGTTTATGGTAAATGGGGAGAAATAGCAAAGTAATGGGACACTGGAATGGCTGCAGGGGGAGGGCTGTGTATGGGGGGGGCCCATATGACTATAATTTTGAGAGGGGGAGGGGCGGCAAACTCAGACAGCCTCGGGCGGCCCAAACTCTAGCTACGCCATTGCTTGAGCTTGGTGATTTTCTTCATTTTGGTATCCTGCGTTCACGGTGCACACTTGTGTTATTTACTAGTGTGGTGTGTGTGATCTCATATATTGTCTGGGATGTCCATGATTATCATAAAAATAATGTCTAACATAGACTATGAGCAAATCTCTGATCATAACCAAGTTGTCATGTGTTCCAGACATGCATACCAAGAAATTCACCAAGAGTGGAGGGAAGCTAAGCTTCAGAGGTGAATCTTGGCATCTAAGTCAGTCAACTCAACTGAAGAAAGACCTGACCATAATTCATTGTAGTGCATAGAGCTTTATCTGCTCCACATACTTCCAGTTATAGTTACGGAAAAAGTGTAGAAGCACAAAGTGTTTTTTAGTTTTGAAAGCCAAAAACACAGCACTCCACAGACAGTGTAGGTAGAAGCAGTGTCCCTCTAAAGAAAGAATGTCTTTTAAAGCTATTTTAGCATCTTGCTAATATGGTTACCAGCACAGGCTACTGCTCCTCTTTAGCACAAGACTAAACATTAACAGCCCTGGGAGGCACTTAAGAAACATGCTTAACAAAGTTTTGTTATGACAGAGAGGAGCTTAAAGTTTTTTTTCCTAAATTCAGAGCATAATTGTGGCACTCTGTGCTCTATACTTATATTAACAAGGGGGTATAAATTCCCAGTTGTTATGATTTTGTCACCCCCTATTCTTGTATGGTTATTTATACACTAGGGATAATCCATGTTGTTTTTCTCCGAATGAAATAACATTGTTTGCAATGAGATCCCATTTTCATTGGTCTGCATGTAAGCCAGCTCTGTGTATCATCTATGAAGTTATGGAGCCCAGAATTGCAAAGCTGATAAACAATGACACAGGTGAGCTAAAACACCCAGACCAAACCTGTCTGAATTTGGAAAAGTAGCTCATGCCCACTAAACCCATACTGCTTACTTTGAACTCACCAAGGCATTTCACACCATACCACACATGCAGGTGCAGACACACACCAGATAAACTCTCTCAGCTTAACTTAAACCCTTGTGTAGCTGCTGGATAGCCACCTGGTTCGCAGACAAACCCCCATTGTTACGATAAGGGGGCACCTTCTCTAAGCTGAAGAATGTCACCAGAAGGGTTCCACAGTTCTCGGTCGTCAGCCTCCTGCTGTTTGGCATCTATATGTCAGAAATTAAAGCAAATGATGAGAGACTGTGACTAAGTCTGCTGATGACCGAAAACTGGGTGCAATCATCACATCTCTGTCAGACACTCAGATACTTCAGTAGGGCCTGAAGACCAACAGTGGGTGTGTCATTGAGCTTACCTTAAAATGTCAATAATATGGTTGCCTTTGGGAAAGATATACTCTCCTCATCTTACCACATTGTTGATATCCCTCTTAAGGCAGATAAGTTATCTGAGACTTGGGTACCTAGGCTGATAATCTTTGTTTTGATCACCATGTCCTGGTTCTGGTTAAGTCCTTCTAACTCATTTGGCTGATCTGTAGGGAGTATCTCCTCTAAGTCTCATGTATTGGTCCCACTATGCTCTTCCTTTATTAGATTTGCCTTTGAAAATAAGGCTCCTTTTGTAATGTACCTCAGAAAGATCCTTCACCAATTTGAATGACCCAAAAGGTTTCTGACCAAAAACCTTTCTGGACTACATAATCTAAGCTACCCCGACAGGCCAGTCAATGAATGTAATGCTCCTTTTCTCATGTATCTGTCCAAACTCATGCAATAAATGGAATACCCACAGATACCTTACTAAAAGGATACAAGGCCTGAACAGTTTGTCCTCCATTAACCAACTCAAAGCCCCGTCATTATACTCAATATCCTACAGATTGCTAAGAGGTAACTTATGTCTGGCATACAAGGCATCCTCTGACCTATTACCGATGGATTTACTGCACATCAGCAAGTCAAATGGCATCTGAAATACTTCATCTAGGCCTCTTCCGCAACACCAAAAGAACAGTTTGGAGAAACAGATACATCTCACAGAAGATACTGCTGCTGTGGGACAAACTTCCCATCCACATAAAACAAAGTTCATCCCTGCACAAACTTAAATCTATGGCTGGGGAACAGAGAATTTATGCCAGGGCTGCCCGTTGTAATACTAATGAACAGGGGCAGTTCCTAAATGCTTTATCCCATGCATGGGTCCCCTCAAATTTGGTATGATCCCAGTTATTCTCATTAGGTGTAATATATAATTATTGACAATGGGATGGGCAAGGGTGATCTATATTCACATGAGATTGTTTATTTTGAGCACAAAAAGGGAAATCAGCTGTGCTTAAAATGTTCCACAATGGCAGCTAGCCTAGTACTTACCTATGAACCTTCTCTTCTTGGTAGCCTTTCAGCTGTATGTACTGATGAACCTGTAAAGAAAAGATAGACTGACCTTGTTTTCAAAATATATTTCACTGTAGTGTTTTATTGTTTTGGTAGTATTTAATGCTTCAAGACCAAAAACAACCAAAGGAGGAATCTGTAAATACAAGTTTTATGTAATTTTAAGTGTTTTTTTTTTCTTCAAATATAGTTTGCAATTGAAATTAAGCTTTTTACTTTAAATATGCATGTTCAGTCTTTTGCGTATTCCATTTTTGGACCACTGTGCTTAGCACCCAGGCAGTGACTGAAACTGGTTCACTTGGATCAGTTAATAACATTAATAAACAAACAAGTAATTAACTGCATCATAGTCTTAAACTCAGTGGTATACTTGCACGTTAACATCCTTCTCCAGCTGAACAGTGTCACTACAGTTTACTGCAGGGTTCCTATCAGAAGACCGTCTTGGTCGAACTTCAAATGTCAAAAACACAAAATGATGAAGCAGCATATAAGCACATTTTTTCCCTGGGAAAGAAGTCGCTTGGCCGCTTCCGTCACTTAGTCGTTTTCGGCACTGTAGTGCAATCTCGGAGTTGGTATATTTAAGTAGGCAGGTGTTGGGGCACAGCTCCCCCATGTTGGGGGTGTGGGGGGTGAAGCCCCCCACTTTATGTAATGTTTGAATGTGTTTTGTTTTTTTGGGGGAACAGCTATTTTTTTCCCTGGGGGAAAAAAATCGCTGTTCTGGTAGTTCGATGTGTTGTGAATTCGAACTTTGGAGTTCAGTATAACAATGTTCGATCATTTGATAGTTACTGCGTACAGTAGTACTAAAGCAGCGTAAACAGTGTTGTGTGGTACTAGAAGGAGGAGAATATTTCTTACCTATTGCATCAAAGAGCATGAACCAGGATTCTGTTTGTTTCAAAAAGTATACCATAATTTCTCAATATTCACCCAAACCTTGGATCATGGGCCACCAAATCCTAGCTGACAAGCCCAACTAATCTACCAAAAGCAACATGAACTGGTCTCAAAATAGTTGCCATAAAGTATGCAGTAAATGAAAACAATTACACACCTCGGCAGAACAATAAAGTCTTGATATTATAGCAATGACTGATACCTGGTAGAGCTATTAATGTTATGATAAGGAAGTATCTCCAGGTTGCATGTTTTTTAGATTAGACAGAAAGCATAAGGGGCAAGTGGAGTTGCCATCTTTATAAGGGATAGTGTCTGTTCTATTCAAGATGATGTCTAGTCCCCCCAAAAGTATGGAGTGACTATACAATTATTAAAATTCGCTTTGGTGCTACCAAACTCCTTTCACTATAATCCTCTTACATTCCTCCTGAGCATTTGAGGAATAGAGTTTGATGTCCCCTTGAAAAGGACCTCATTTCCATAGGTCTAACCTGTGGCTGGAGTATGAACTCTAAACCGTATCTTATGATGGCAGCTTATATGTTGTAACATAAATAATGTGCACATTTGAGACAAGGAAAGAAAGTAAAAGAAATGTATTAATTTTATTTCTTTATTTTTTTATGTTTCTTAGCGAGGTAAGTAGATCATTAACAAATTTCAGTTACAGAAAAAGATTTTTACAAAGTAAGTAGCAAACACATTTGCATAGTAATTTAAACTAAAAGGCATAAAATAACAATTACCAAAAATTACAGACAATTGAATGTAGGAGGTAAGGTCATGGTGGTGTATGCTTCCCGGCTTTAAAACACTGTGCCTATGTGAGTGCTGAGTAAAGTATAGAATGTTTGTCTTTTCCATAGTAGTAGGACATGGCAAGCCATTCCATGTCCTATTGCTTTGCAGTCTAACTCTAACCACCTGTAATTCCTTCTGAGTCAGCATTCTATTCAGGACTAGAAGCTACCACAAGTGTAACCTGTACAATCTAAGTTCATGCAGCCCTGCAGTTGTGACCAGTTGCCCTTAACAACTAATCATGTTGGTTTCTTCTACTCGACTAGTCATATGATTAGAAATTGCTGGGAAAGGAGAAATGCAGAACTGCAGATCTTCAAGGATGGCTTTTTCTTCACAGGTTCACATTTTACATTTTTTTATTTTTAAATTGATACAAGAGACCATTTAAAACTGTGGGCAGTGGAAACAGTAGACACTGTCCACAGAAGTAGAATATAGATTTTTTTTAATTTAAATTGACATTTGTGTGATCAATGTAGGGGTGGCATTCCACTCGAAGTTGAGTATTCCAGTGTTCCACATGTTGTCAATTTGTTCCATGCTGTATAATACATATAGTGTTCAACATTTTGGAGAGAGAAGGTTGAGAGTAATTAATGATGTAGCTATGTATGCCATAAACGTGAATAATTATTTATTTTTTTTGTTTATGAGAGACAGTTAGTGGGTGAAAGCAAGTAGAAGGCTAAAGCTGATCACTTTAAAGAAGTTATTGTTCTATTTCATTGGAGATACGGCAGGTTTTAGTGAGTGAAATCTCCAATTTGAAGTTAATTACTATGATTTCGTGTTTGTTCACTTTGTCTAGCAGTACATCAGAAAGATCAGTGGACAGTTGCAATAATGTACACTGCACAATACACTTGCATTTATTACTTTATTTCATTTTGCTGAGAATTGACAGGAAGACTCTCCCCTAATAGAAATAAATTACTGCGGAGGTTATGTTTTTCATTTTCACCTCAATGAGACATTAGGGGTATAATGTGGGTGTCATGTTTTGGTGGCACATGATGCATGAAAGCAAATGGCTGTTACAGGATTACTTGAAAGAAACAGCATCTGTCAAAGAGCAGCATGATCGTGATATTTATGGTGGGAGGCTGGCGTAATGGTTAGGGTGTTTACCTTACAGACATAAGGTGCTGGGTTGATTCTCACATGGGGTAGTTGGCTAGGGTTAAAATGGCCCACAAGGGCAGTTAGCCTATTATGAGTCTATGAACCTATTTCATTCCCTCAAAGTTAAAGTTAGAGTATGATCACAGAAGGGGTACATTCCATTGGGTTACAAAGTATTGGTTTTATACCCAAGTAAGTTATTATAGCAATAACCCACGCCTGGGTGTGGGTAATGCTGGATTTACCCACGGTTGGTGTGGTTTGGTAACGAGGGCGAAGCCCGAGTGGCCAAACAAAGCCAACCATGGGTAAATCCAGCATTACCCACACCCAAAATTGTTATTGTATATATAATGACATTATTTAAGAAAAAAAATAATTACTTTTCTTAAATAATGGCATTGTATAATGCCTCCTTGCTGCCCTTCCGCAGCTGTCTGGTATTCTGCGGCAGTTCTAATGTACTGCGCATGCCTACGCAGTACATCAGAGCTGTGGGCAAAAGCAACGGAGAAAGCAAGATCTCCGTTGCTTTTTACAAACTGTTTTGCTATGTTAAATGTGTTTAACATAGCGAGACAGCTTTAAAAAAGCAACGGAGAATCTCCGTTGCTTTTTTAAAGCTGTCTCGCTATGTTAAACCCATTTAACATAGCGAGACAGTTTTGAAAAAAGCAACGGAGAAAGCAAGATTTCAGTTGCTTTTTACAAACTGTCTCGCTATGTTAAAGGAGTTTGACATAGCGAGACAGCTTTAAAAAAAGCAACGGAGAATCTCCGTTGCTTTTTTAAAAGCTGTCTCGCTATGTTAACTCCTTTAACATAGCAAGACAGTATAAAGCAACGGAGATCTTGCATTCTCCGTTGCTTAAAAAAGAGTTATAGTAATGGAAAAAGTCTGGGCGACTGGACCTTTTTTCCATTACTGTAACTGATGTACAACATGCACGTTTTTTGAATATTAATGGGGGGGTCGTTATATAATAGAAGTTTGTTCATTTTTTTATTGTGAACTGTCATCAGCAGTGTGACATATAGCCTCTTTTATATAAGGTTAATGAATGCAGCTTTTCAGAGGGCATTTGTTCTTATGGTCTGGCACTAGGCTTGATTTCAGCCTGGGAGATAAAAACATGCAGGTTTTACTAAACATTGTTTCCATGAAAATATAAAGAAGACTAGATAATAAGAATATAAAACAATAATTTTATGTTGGAGAAAGGAAGCTGAACTGTGCAAGCAGTAAAAGTGCTCGGGCCTAGTCTTTGGGAACTTCATATACTTCTTTAGGGCACTGCCTTACAAATTTTTAATTATATAGAGTGTCTGTTGTTTAGTTGTACTGTGACAGGTTGTCATGAAGATACCGGGTAAGTGTAGCTGATTTATGAGAAGAAAGTGATTTAAAGTGTCAAAGGCCCGTTTATAGGTAAACTGCACCAAGTAATTTACCTTTGTCTATTTGTGTTGGTAAGGGAAGGGTTTATTAAGGGTATCAGTGGTCTGATTATGGCAACAGAGTTTTAGTAAATAAGGATAAAGGTTATCTGCATGAATAGATATAAATCAAGAATAGCCAAGTGTAAGGTTCTGAACGATTTGCTGCAGATTCTGTCAAGGTAGAAAGTTTGACTCATTATACCTGGAACTACTGAATAAGTATATAGCATAGTAGCTCAGGTTTATGGCATACATAGTTACAGCATTACTTAGGTTTATGCCATACATAGTTACAGCATTAATTACTCAGGTTTATGGCATACATAGTTACAGCATTAATTACTCGGGTTTATGCCATACATAGTTACAGCATTAATTACTTAGTTTTATGCCATACATAGTTACAGCATTAATTACTCAGGTTTATGGCATACATAGTTATAGCATTAATTACTCAGGTTTATGGCATACATAGTTACAGCATTAATTACTCTGGTTTATGCCATACATAGTTACAGCATTAATTACTCAGATTTATGGCATACTTAGTTGCAGCATTAATTACTCGGGTTTATGCCATACATAGTTACAGCATTAATTACTCAGGTTTATGGCACACACAGTTACATTATTAGTTGCTCAGGTTTATGGCACACATAGTTAAAGCATTAATTACTCAGGTTTATGGCATACATAGTTACAGCATTAATTACTCAGGTTTATGGTATACATAGTTACAGCATTAATTACTCAGGTTTATGGCATACTTAGTTCCATCATTATTTACTCAGGTTTATGGCACACACAGTTACATTATTAGTTGCTCAGGTTTATGGCACACATAGTTAAAGCATTAATTACTCAGGTTTATGGCATACATAGTTACAGCATTAATTACTCAGGTTTATGGCATACATAGTTGCATCATTAATTACTCAGGTTTATGGCACACACAGTTACGTTATTAGTTGCTCAGGTTTATGGCATACATAGTTACAACATTAATTACTCGGGTGTATGCCATACATAGTGACAGCATTAATTACTCAGGTTTATGGCATACATAGTCACGGCATTAATTACTCAGGTTTATGCCATACATAGTCACGGCATTAATTACTCAGGTTTATGGCATACATGTAGTTACATCATTAATTACTCAAGTTTATGGCATACATAGTTACAGCATTAATTACTCAGGTTTATGGCATACATAGTTACAGCATTAATTACTCGGGTTTATGCCATACATAGTTACAGCATTAATTACTCGGGTTTATGCCATACATAGTTACAGCATTAATTACTCAGGTTTATGGCATACTTAGTTCCATCATTATTTACTCAGGTTTATGGCACACACAGTTACATTATTAGTTGCTCAGGTTTATGGCACACATAGTTAAAGCATTAATTACTCAGGTTTATGGCATACATAGTTACAGCATTAATTACTCAGGTTTATGGTATACATAGTTACAGCATTAATTACTCAGGTTTATGGCATACTTAGTTCCATCATTAATTACTCAGGTTTATGGCACACACAGTTACAGTATTAGTTGCTCAGGTTTATGGCACACATAGTTAAAGCATTAATTACTCAGGTTTATGGCATACATAGTTACAGCATTAATTACTCAGGTTTATGGTATACATAGTTACAGCATTAATTACTCAGGTTTATGGCATACTTAGTTCCATCATTATTTACTCAGGTTTATGGCACACACAGTTACATTATTAGTTGCTCAGGTTTATGGCACACATAGTTAAAGCATTAATTACTCAGGTTTATGGCATACATAGTTACAGCATTAATTACTCAGGTTTATGGCATACATAGTTGCATCATTAATTACTCAGGTTTATGGCACACACAGTTACGTTATTAGTTGCTCAGGTTTATGGCATACATAGTTACATCATTAATTACTCAGGTTTATGGCATACATAGTTACAACATTAATTACTCGGGTGTATGCCATACATAGTGACAGCATTAATTACTCAGGTTTATGGCATACATAGTCACGGCATTAATTACTCAGGTTTATGCCATACATAGTCACGGCATTAATTACTCAGGTTTATGGCATACATGTAGTTACATCATTAATTACTCAAGTTTATGGCATACATAGTTACAGCATTAATTACTCAGGTTTATGGCATACATGTAGTTACATCATTAATTACTTTATGGCATACATAGCTACATCATTAATTACTCAGGTTTATGGCATACATATAACTACAGTGTACCAACTGGTGTACTAACTACAATGTTTTTTGTTGCAAAACAGAAGGGGTTGTTTATATCACAGTATGTGACAAATGTCAAGCTTTCTATGTTGGGATGACCACCAGAAGTTTAAATACAAGGATGAGAGAACATATCTGTAATATAAAAAAGAAAGATAAAAATCAACCACTTTATAAACATAGTTTTGAATGTTTGGGTTTCAAAAAGTTTTTTTTTTTCCATCTTAGAGCAATGTACCACTGATATTCGAGGGGGAAATTTCAAAAATTATTTGGAGCAAAGGGAAGCTAAATGGCAGATCAAAGGCCTGGTTTGAATGATGCCAATAATATCAAATGTTTTTTAAAAAATCGCAAACTACATATTAGAAAATGAAATGTTGATTTTATTAGTTAGGTTTTAAGTTTTTAAACACACTTTTTTTTGTCATAAGTTTATTTTTATATGTTTTAAATATGTTGCAAGTATGTTAATTGAATAATAAATTATCAATTAGAGTGTAAGTATATATTTTGTTTGATTCTTTCATTGGTTGTGGTTCTGAAGAAGTCATCTGATGAAAGTGTTAATTAAAGTGAAGTTACACTGTCTGTTTTCTGTATTTTTCTGTCTCAGCCTTGGATTTGGTGTGTTTGGTTTCTTTTTTTTATGGCATACATAGTTACACCATTAATTAGTCAGGTTTATGCCATACATAGTTATAGCATTAATTACTCAGGATTATGGCATACATAGTTATAGCATTAATTACTCAGGTTTATGCCATACATAGTTATAGCATTAATTACTCAGGATTATGGCATACATTGTTACATCATTAGTTACACAGGTTTATGGCATACATAGTTACACCATTAATTAGTCAGGTTTATGCCATACGTAGTTACATCATTAGTTACACAGGTTTATGCCATGCATAGTTATAGCATTAATTACTCAGGATTATGGCATACATAGTTATAGCATTAATTACTCAGGTTTATGGCATACACAGTTATAGCATTAATTACTCAGGTTTATGGCATACATAGTTATAGCAGTAATTACTCAGGT
Source organism: Protopterus annectens (assembly GCF_019279795.1). Lineage (NCBI taxonomy): Eukaryota > Metazoa > Chordata > Ceratodontiformes > Protopteridae > Protopterus > Protopterus annectens. The sequence goes on along the minus strand of NC_056728.1, from coordinate 243,493,152 downwards.
TTATGGCATACATAGTTATAGCATTAATTACACAGGTTTATGGCATACATAGTTATAGCATTAATTACTCAGGTTTATGGCATACACAGTTTTATAGCATTAATTACTCAGGTTTATGGCATACATAGTTATAGCAGTAATTACTCAGGTTTATGGCATACATAGTTATAGCATTAATTACTCAGGTTTATGGCATACATAGTTATAGCATTAATTACTCAGGTTTATGCCATACATAGTTATAGCATTAATTACTCAGGATTATGGCATACATTGTTACATCATTAGTTACACAGGTTTATGGCATACATAGTTACACCATTAATTAGTCAGGTTTATGCCATACGTAGTTACATCATTAGTTACACAGGTTTATGCCATGCATAGTTATAGCATTAATTACTCAGGATTATGGCATACATAGTTACATCATTAGTTACACAGGTTTATGGCATACATAGTTATAGCATTAATTACTCAGGATTATGGCATACATAGTTACATCATTAGTTACACAGGTTTATGGCATACATAGTTATAGCATTAATTACTCAGGTTTATGGCATACATAGTTATAGCATTAATTACTCAGGTTTATGGCATACATAGTTACAGCATTAATTACCAAGCTGCTAACAGTCCTTCATATATATTTATACTTATTATCCCAATATAATCATTAAGCTGCTTCTTATATGTATGCAGAGTCAGATTCACTAACCTGCAATGGACGTTAATTGCACATCCTCAGGACATCCTGACTAATATGTATACCCTTTCTTACAGTTTTATTTTATTTAGTTTAAAATAGGTCTTGCTTAGCTTATTCTAGGATACTTTTCTTTCAGATTTAAGCCTAAATCATCCCCTGTTCCTCAACTAAGGCAGATTTGAAAGCCAAGCACACTAGTCTGCAAATTATGTTACTATAAACATTTGTTGTCTCTCTTTACATAATATGGTGTTATCATCCCTCATTCTTTAGTGATTTTTTTTTAATTATCATTTGTGACACAGGCAAACTTACATTTAAAAGTAATCAAACCATATTGTTTTATAACGCAAATTATTCAATTTCTGTCTTCTCTAGAACATCATTATTCTTCCAGAACATTTTTCTGCATGTATTGTCCCCAAAATTTAAATTTTTTTTCTATGTAATTTACTGCTACCCTTTTCTAAAGATCCCATCTCCTGTTATTTGATCTCTGTTATAATATTCACTTCTTCAAGCAGAATTGGTTTAGATCTTGATTTCCATTTTCTAGTAATTGTTTTTCTGGCAGCCGCCAGAATTACACTTAACAATGCCTTATTTTGTCTAGACAATTCAGATCCTGTATCCCAGCACAAAATAACATAATTTCCATAGTTAACACTCATTTGCTTGCCCAGTATTGCTGACAGAGTACTCTGTAGGGAATATTTAAAGTCTGCCAACTCATTGCACTCCAAAAGAAGTTATGTACTCACCATAACATTCGATGTATGTAGTCCATCTCGCCTCACATTCTTACCCATGGGTTCGGAGCTGAACCTCGGCTCAGACTCTGCCATACTCTAGCTCGAAGTCTTTCAATTGGCTGGGCTAAGAGGTATCCCATGCTGCACTGCTCCTGCTCCCTTTCCCCAGATCTTGTTTGCTGCAAGCTCAATCACTCACCCTCCATACATATAACACATAAAGAAGGAAGAACATTCCAACAATAAAAGGAATACTGAAAACAGACCTAACCTCTAGGTCCTCCAGGATAGGGGAAGGCGGGGGGGGGGGTAAGTAAGAATGTGAGGCGAGATGGACTACATACATTGAAAGTTATGGTGAGTACATAACTTCTTGATGTTATGTAGTCCAATCCTGCTTACATTCTTACCCGTGGGACAGCGTCCCCAGCACCTGAACCCTGGAAGGCTCAGTGGAAAATACTCCTGAGCCCTGTGGAACCAAAGGAAGACTTGCCTCTGGATACCAAATCCAATTTGTAGTGAGTAATAAAGGTGTGAGGTGATGCCCATGTAGCCGCAGTACAAATATCATCCATAGACATCCTGGCCTGAAATGCTGTAGAGGTAGACATTGATCGGGTAGAATGACTTTCACTCTAAATGGTAAATCTTTACCACTTGAGGCATAAATGAATCAAATACAACTAGAGATCCATCTAGACAAGGTCACTTTGGAAACAGGAGACCCAATCCTATTTTCTGAAAATGAGACAAATAACTGATCCTTCGTTCTATGCAAGTAAAAATGCAACTGTCTCTGAACATCCAGCTGATGAAATTTAAATTCTGTCTTATTAGAAAACTCTAGAAAAAATACAGGCAGGTCAATGGATTGGTTGAGATTACTAACCAATGCCACTTTCGGCATAAAGGAAGGGTTTGGTCTGAGGGAAACCCTGTCCTTGTGAAATATCAAATAAGGCGGTCTGATTGACAAAGCTTGGAGCTCCGAGACACGTCTAGCTGAAGTGATGGCTACCAAAAAGATTGTCTTCCAAGTCAAATATTTAATTTCACAAGTAGCTGCAGGCTCAAAGGGGGACGAAGTGAGATATTGTAGCACAAACTTTAGGTCCCAAGGCGTGACCGAGTCAAAGAATGGAGGGCGAAGCAGCATAGTGCCCTTCAAGAATGCCTTACAAAGTCTATGCGCCATTAGACTGGGTTCATTAGCAACATGAAAAGTGGAAATAGCCGCCAACTGGACTTTAATGGTTGCGGCTGCTGACCCCTGATTGAAAAGCAGAGAGAGAAATTCCAGAACTGAAGAACTGGAGCTGTATAATGATCAATTTGTCTTGCATGAGCCCAGATGGAGAATCTTTTCCATTTACTGGAATAAATCTTTCTGGTCAAAGGCTTATGGGAGGAAGACAGAATATGAACCACTTCCGTAGAAAAATGATGAAGCCTGACTAGTGATGGAAGTGGAGTAGTCAGGCTGTCAACCGGAGGGTCTGAAGAGAGGGATGGAACTGCCCTGCCATACGAGTCAGTAGATCTGGCCGTGGGTCCAGAATCCAGGGGGCATCCATGAGGTAGGGATGGAGAAAGGGAACCAAATTTGACGAGGCCAGTGTGGAGCAATCAGAATCATTCTGCTTCCCAAGGATTGCGCTTTCTGAATAACCTTTGTCAGCAGAGGAACAGGCTGGAAGGCATAAAGTAGACCGGAGGGCCAATCGTGAACTAGAGCGTCCCTGGGTGACCCCCCCCCCGAGGGGGAATAAGGGTGAAGTAGCTGCTGCACTTGGTATTGAGGGGACTGGCAAATAGGTCGCAGCAAGGCTGACCCCATCTGTGGAAAATCTGCTCTGCAACTTGACTGTTCGGGGACCCCTCGTGAGGCATCAGAATAGCTCTGCTTAACCTGTCGGCGATCACGTTGGACTTCCCCGGTATGTGCGTTGCTACAGGAAAACATTGGGAAGACCCTGCCCTCTGCCACACTTGGATGGCCTCTCTGCAAAGGGGGTATGACTTGGTTCCTCCCCATTTGTTCAGATACCATACCACCGACATATTGTCTGAGTGGATTGCAATTCTCCCGAGAGGAAGAAAGCTCTGAAGTGCTTGCAACGCTAGTAGCACTGCTCTCATCTCCAAGATATTGATATGCAGATGTATCTCATGTTTCTGCCATGTGCCTTGGACTGTCCTGCCGAGATAATGCCCCCCCCACCCATCTGGGAGGCATCGGTGGTCACTGTGGCAACAGGAGGGGGTGGGACGAAGGGTTTTCCCACACCGAGGTTGCTGGTGTGAAGCCACCAGCATAGATCTTGCTTGCACCTGTCTGTGATCATTATGAGATGAGAAAGCAGAAGATGTTGTAGAGACCACTGGGCAAAGAGCAGCCACTGAAGAAGCCTCGTGTAGTCTCGCAAGAGGAACCAGCATAATTGTTGCAGCCATTGTCCCTAACAATTTGAGAACCGTTTTTGCCTTCACTTTTTTCAGAGGGAGCAATGTGTATACCTGTTGTTGCAAACCTTGAATCCTTTCTTGTGGTAAAAATGCCCTCATGAGCATGGTGTCTAACTCTGCGCTTATAAAGGTGACGCGCTGCGAGGGCAACAAGGCAGACTTTTCCCAGTTAAAAGTGATACCCAATTGTTGTCACAGTTTGATACTGGCGTCTCTGGTCTGTAGTAGTACATGTCTGGTGGTGGCAGAAAGGAGCCAGTCATCCAGGTATGGAAACACTTGGAATCCCTGACATCTCAAGTGAGCCGTCACCACTGCCATACATTTGGTGAACACCCTCGGGGCTGTGGTGAGACCAAAGGGCAGGACATGAAATTGAAAGTGACTTGCTCCCAGCTGGAAGCGCTGTCCATCTTTATATGGTAGTAAGCATCCTTGAGGTCGATGGAGCGCATCCATACTTCTTTTCCCAACAATGGGAGAATAGATTGCAATGTGACCATTCGGAACCTGGACTTCTTCACGTGGAGGTTCAAGCGGCTGAGATCCAGGATGGGCCTCAGGTCCCCTGTTCTTTTCGGCACCAAAAAGAATCTGGAGTAAGTCCCTAATCAGATCTGGTCTGAGGGGACATGTTGGATGGCTCCTTTTTCTAGCAGCTTTTATAACCTCTGAAGCTGCGGAATCCCTTTGATTGGGTGGAACATCTGGGATTCTTTTGATCGGTGGGGGAGGGGAGAGAAGGGAATGTGATATCCTCCGGAAACTATTTTTAATACCCACTGGTCCTGGGTGATGTTTTGTCAGGCTTTTGGGTATAGTGAAATGCGACTCCCAACTGGCTCTGGAAACGTGCAGTTGGGCCTCCCATCAGGAGCGCTGGTAGGGAGAACCACGAAAGGAATCATGGTCTCCCTGGTTATGCGTGCCTCCTCTGCCTCTTGAGCGGTGTCTACCTGAGTTACCACACCCTCCCCTGCCTCTGGAGGGGGAAATCACTTTATGCGTCATGAAAAAACCTCTGTGATTTCTTGAACCACATTTTCCCACTCTTCTGGACCTTGGGATAAGGTCTAGAAGGCATGGAAAAATGGACTCCCATGGCAGACAGAGTTTTTCCCTCTTGCTCGCACCTAGTGAGAGTGTCTTTCACCTTGGTTCCGAACAACTAGGAACCATCAAACGAGGCGTTGGTGAATGTAGACTTGAAGGCCTCTGCGAAATTACAGAGGCGCATCCAGGAGTGCCTCCTGCGAGAAACTCCGGCACTCGCCCTACTCACTCCCTCGGTTGCGTAAGAGATCACCCTCATGGAGGAGTTAGCAATAGATTTTAGTGTAGACATCTGAGCATTGACTTTCTGAGCCACTGTGTCAGAAATGTTACCCTGCAGAAAATCTCCAAGCTCTTTCAGGAGATCTCTTTGGAGCTGTGTAAAATGTGACAGGTAATTCAGCAACCACAGAGTAAAGGCCGTTGAAGAAAACATATGCTTCCCATACCGGTCCATGGTCCTAGACTCCTTGTTAGGGGGATGGACGGTAGATGAAATGTCAGCCAGTTCCTTCTTGGTGGCCGCTGCCACCACCATGGCATCTACTGGAATGCCCTTCATGAGAAACTTTGTCAGTGGGGGCGGACAGAAATTTGTTGGGTCTCCTGGGGACTGGTTCCACAGTATCAGGGGTTTCCCACACCCTTCGACAAACCTGATCCAGGAGTTTGTTGAAGGGTGGAGAAATCCAGGAGGCAGAGGGCTGAGCCCCAAAGGCCTTCAGGAACACTGACTCCTCCTCAGAATGGGGTTTAGGGGGCCAGTTGCCTCTCTGCTTCAAGATCTCTAGGATATCAGAGAAAGAGATATCCTCAGAGGATGACTTGGGGGGACCTCTCTGATTCCTCGAGGTTGATGTTCGATGTGAGAGAGTCTTCTTCGGAGTCGATGTGCTTCCTCTTGCACGTTCTTTTTCTGGGTGGCTCCTCAGGCAAAAACTCTGGGGGGCCCTCAGAAATTTGGGGACCACTCATGGAGGGTATCGTGAGACCTTAGGTCTCTGCTGTCCAAAGATAGGGGGAGATCAGAGACTGATACCGGAGCTGGAGGGGGTAGTGTGTCAGTGCTGTATGATGCAGCTGAGGACCTGGCCAGCACGCTCCGCATGACCTCAAAAGCTGCCCCCCCCCCCGGCTCCGAAGATCGACCAACTGTGGAAGACCTCTGAGCAGAAGGGACAAGGTCCGAAGCCGAAGCAAGGGTCAGGCTCACCCGAGCCGAAGCACCGAGAGGGAGGCTAGGAGCCGAAGAGCATCCCAAGACCTCCCCCTCGGCTCCGACCGGGGAACCATGAGTCCTGGACCTCGTGGACAGAGCTGACTGGGTCGGAGCCGATAAGCCAGGATGGGCTATTGGAGCCAACCTAGAAGCATCAGATGGTGCCGACCACTCTGGCTCCGAAGGCTGAGATTTGCTCAGAGGAGGATCTATCGACGATGGATAGGTGACTGGCTCCGGAGCCGACTGGGCTGGAGCCGAAAGCAATTTAGCCAGCACCGGTGATTGGAGCAGTCTCTGCACCACTCTATCCACATCCACATCAGATTGTGTCCTGGAGGACCTAGAGGACAAGGTAGGAGATCTAGACCTCCTCTCAGAAGGAGACCTGCGAGGAGGAGAAACAGGTCTAAAAATTGGAGACCGGCTCCAAGCTAGTATCTCCGTCACCGGCTCCGAGAGGCTGGGAGCCGATGTAGGTTCTGTCGATTCACAAACTTCTTTCGGCACCAAAGACAGTGGAGCCTAGGATGCCACAGTAGACTTAGTAACTTTCTCCAGAGGCTCCGATAATACTGACGAAGCCAGAGATCGTTTTTTGCTTTGAGTGTTTTGTCTCTTTTAGAGGGAGAGGAATTAGCACTAGAAGACCTCTCCAAATCTTCTTCGAAAGAGAGTTTCAGTAGTCCCTTCAGATTTAGTTTGTTCTTCCTTTCTTGAAGAACACGAGGGCTGAATGTGTGACAGAACACGCAAGACTCCTGAAGGTGGATAGCCCCCAAACAATAAACACACAAAGTGCCCATCAGTAATCGACATCTTATACCCACATTTAGTACATTTCTTAAAGCCCGAAGGCTTATGTTCTTTTGTATCCTTGGACATGGTCGGCAGGACACTGGAGGGATAGGTACATAAAGCCAAAACAAACACAGAAGGATGAACAGATAACCAAGGGAAGACTAGGTCCTCTAACTGAAATGGGCCTAGCCAGTTGGGAGGTAGCTAATGGGATACCAAGACAAGTAAGACAAAGACCACGAAAGGCCGCATAAAAAAGCTTCCACAAACTAACAACACACACACCTAGCTATGAAAATAGCTTTTGGAGCAACAAATTTTAGTCAAAGAAGACAAAAAGCTATACTTAGCCACAGCCAAGAGGGAGACCACGTCTGAGCTTTACGAGCGGCAAACAAGATCTGGGGAAAGGGAGCAGTGCAGCATGGGATACATCTTCGCCCAGCCAATTGAAAGACTTCGAGCTAGAGTATGGCCAAGTCGGAGCTGAGGTTCGGCTCCGAACCCACGGGTAAGAATGTAGGTGAGATTGGACTACATAACATCATATGTTTCCAATTACCTCTTTCTTCCCCCTCACGCCTCCAACACTTGCCATCTAACTGAAGAAACATTTTTGGAGTCTGTTCGTAGTATAAAAGTATCAATGCAAATACTTCCAGGCAAAAATCCTAAATATTCTAGATTTTGTTGCATATTTTGTAGCCATACTTATGTCCTCCCATTGTTTCGTTGTGAATTGCATATCTAAGCTCTCTTCACAATCTTTTCTGTCCTCTTTCAGTTGATTCCTATAGTTATTTTGCAATATTTTATATGCCCTACTAGTTGACCCTTATTTAACAGCAGCTTCTGTTCTAGAATCAGTTAAAAACTTAACCAGTAGAGGTCTCTCATTTAGGATTCCCCTATCCTTTTCTCTTTGTCTATACTCTGATATCAATCCCTGACAGGGAAGCCAATCACTATCCTGAAATGTAAATGTCTTCTTCCCATTCTACTACATTTGCCCCACTAATTATTTGTTCCTCATACCTTGTTTCCTTTGCCAGCTTCTTCCAGTAAATTCCAGCTTCACTGGTAAGGAATCAAGTACAGAACATGCCCCCCCCCCCCCAGCTCTGTATATTAGATTACTTCAGGATAAAAACCCTTCATGCAAACAGAGCAGGAAAACCTATATTATACTGAAAGTAGCTCTGACACTTCATTTGGTTATATGGCTATTTCTTCGTATCCCTTGCATCTTCTGCATGCTCTACAAGTGTTTTTTTTTTCTTCACCAGATATCAACTGTGCCCATATTATGCCCAGGAAAGAAAATGAGCCTCAGCCAGCATTAAATGGGAGACAAGCTTCTACAGAAATTACAAACAGAATTTCAGCTGTAATCTTCAGTCTTGAGATCTGAGGCACATGTTGCAAGTGTTAACACTTAACTAAATTCCCTGAGTTTGGTGTTAAAACATTTACTTTTGGCTTAATGAGCTTTTTATCTCTGGACATCCACAAAAAATAATGTTTTCAGCTGGACAGCACAGTCAACAAATGATAAATGCAAAACAAATAAGTAAAATAAAGCTCTTCATGCTGTATAGTGAGCAGCTCTCATTAAGGACTCTGCTTCAGAAAGAGCAGTCTTGGCTATAGTGCTGTCAAACTGGGGGGGAGCAAAGAATGTCAACTCCGCAAGTGGGTGGGTAACCTTTTTAGAACAACCTGTCAGCAAACAGTACAATTCATCATCATCATCATCATCATCTTAGTAACTGCACCAATCAGAACTGAAAGTACTGGAATATAACCAGGCAAATAAACTGAAGTCCCACACTAAAGGTTGACCATCCACTGAACATTAAATGGAGCAAAACAAAAGATGATCAAACACCAGGCTGTGTAGTGGTTTAAACAGCTTTAATAAAATAACAATAAAAAGATGTAGCAGTCAACAACAAGATTAGCGCTTTTGGGTGTATACCCTTCTCAGATAAAAAGCTAAACTACATCACAGGATTTAAAGTAATAAAAGCCAATCAAAATCAATAATGCATCCTCCTGCTTTTCAAAACCAGCTTCAAGGGAATTAACCTATTCAAGCCTGGAGCCCTATCTGCTGAAAGTTCAATGATCCACTTGGTCTCACTGACTTCAGTATAATTCACTAAGTCCCCACCTCTAATGCTGCTCCTCAAGACCTGCAGCATTGAGAACTTAACCATGCCCAGGATTTTCATGAGTATGTTGCAACAAAGCATTGTGTACCTCGCCTAGCCTTATGTCTGACGAATGTTTCAGAACTCTCTGTTTAAATATACAATTCGTCTTCCCTACATAGAAAGAAGTACGATTGGCATTGTGCAATATATACCACATTGCGAGTCCTGCAGTCAGCATAATGATTCATGTGGTATCTCTTTGTAACTGGATGCATAAAGGAATCTGTAACCAAAATATGTGAGCAGGCTTTACATCACCTGCATCTATACGTCCCTTTCGTATAAACGTGATTACATTGCACTACTCTATTCTCATTACAAAGCAAATCTTTAAGATTACGATTCCTTTTAAAACAGAAAGATGGATTCTGACCCACCAAGTCACTGAGCTTGTCGTCATTTAACAAAATCTTCCAATTTTGTTGCATCATATTGCATACACCACCTATAGCCACACTGTACGTCAACATCATGCGTTGCTTATTGTTGTCATTCACCGTAGTGTTATTCTTATTCCTTTCATTACCCAGTTCTCCTCTTCCAGAGTACGAAGGTCGGGCATTGCCTTTTCTGTGTCTTGCACTATCTTGTATTATTTCCTCTACTTTATTCTCTTTATAATCTCTTCTCATCAGATGTGTACCCAATGTACCTAATTCCTGTTCAAATTGCTGATCATTAGTGCATAAACGTAGGGCTCCAGGCTTGAATGGGTTAAGTCCCTTGAAGCTGGTTTTGAAAAGGAGGAGGGTGCATTACTGATTTTGATTGGCTTTTATTACTTTTAAATACTGTGATGTAGTTTAGTTTTTTATCTGAGAAGGGTATATACCAGAAAGCGCTAATCTTGTTGACTGCTACATCTTTTTATTGTTATTTTATTAAAGCTGTTTAAACTGCCACACAGCCTGGTGTTCATCTTTTGCTTTGCTTCATTTAGTACTGGAATATAGGAAGCAAACTTTAATCAACTAGTACAGTACCTCAAAAAGCTTAAATACCAGGAAAAATGTATAGCATTTAGTGAATAAATGAAAACAGATGAAAGCAACAGAGAATAATATCTGTTAAAGCAGAAGAAACCAAGAAATGCATTCACATTGGCACATGTCCAAGATATTCAGTCAGTAAGGAAGTGTTAACCCTTTATGAGAGCTCAAAGAAAAAAAAAAGCTGAATAATATGGATGGTGGTGAGGACAGAAAAGGATAGTGAAAATAAGAGGACCATTAAATGATTTATGTTCAGTATGGTGGTGCTGCAGTAGTGTTGTCGCCTCACAGCAAGACGTTGTCCCGTTCGATTCTCAGCTAGAGCGTCTTCTGTGTGGAGACATGCGGGAATGGGCGTACCTTCGTTGAAGGTTGTGTCAGGGCCGGCAACTCAGCACGTAAAAATCTACTGCCAATCATTAGCGGACCGGAGTTCCGCTGTGGCGACCCGTAACCGGGAAAAAGCCAAAAGACACAACAATAACAACATTTATGAAAGAAGAAAATCTCATTTACCACATGTAGCCAGTTCAAGTGTCTTCAATAAAGGACTTGATCCCAGTTGTTTCACAAAACAATGTCATGAAAGAATTTTTTAAAGTAAAGGTGTGAAAGATGATGGGCTATCACAAGATTTACCCAAAAATTAATAAATAAGTGAGGTAAAATCACTGAATAGCCTTTTAAATCATGGTAGGAGGGTACCATTCTTAAAAACTGCAGCAACCAGGAGAGAGTCTTCTCAACTGAAACAAGCCTGAAACTGCCACAAAACTGAGGCTGGATACTACAAACCTGTCAGTTTTACTCCCAACTATTGAAAAGACATGGAATTAGTGCTGAAATAAGTCTGAAATTTCTAAGTATAGTTGGAAAAAATACGAAAAGTAATATGGATTCATATCAGAAATGTTAAGGAAAATATATTGTCTCATGATTATTCTTCATAAAATGTATAACTTGCAATTCCTTCACAAATGAGTCGTATAAAATTTTTATAAATGTTTATGTTAAAGCTAAAATATAGTATAGATGCATAATCTCACTAAACTAGGTATAAATCCCTACATCACAAGATGGGTTGCCAACTTTCTCACTGACAGAACCCACACTTTAAAAGTTGCAGACTCCAAATTTGACCTCAAAGCAGTGACAAGTGGAGTATCACAGGGTTCCGTCCTGGGACCTCTCCTGTTTGGTATCTACTTTGCTGAAGTACAGGCTAACACAGCAGGCTTCTGGCTAACGAAGTTCGCAGATGACTGCAAACTAGGAGCCATAGTCAAGTCCCCAAATGATGTGGACATCCTACAGAAGGGCCTCACTGAGACAGATGCCTGGTGTCAGAGCCATGGCCTCAAGCTCAATGTCAAAAAGTGCAGTGTCATCCCCTTTGGTAAAAACTCTGTACCCATGAGCTACAACATAGGCAGCAATCTACTTAACACAGAATGCGTGATAAGAGACCTTGGGTCCCAGGTGGACAGTAGTCTCTCCTTTGATAGTCACATCGCCACAGTAGTCAGGAAGTCCTTCTACGTGGCACATCTCATCATAAAATGGTTCTCATCCAGGAAAAAAAGAGGTCATTGTTCCCCTCTACTCGACACTCATTAGACCCATTATAGAGTGCAATGCCCCTTTTGGAATGTACCTCACATTACAAGACACAAAGCGGATTACTGGCCTCAAACAAATGCCCTACACTGACCGCCTCAAACTCCAGCTTTACTCCGTAGCATATTGCCTACTCTGAGGTCTGCCTAACATATAAAGCTATGTCAAACCCGGAGCTGTTGGACATGCTACACCTAAAGAAATCCCAATCCCTCCGAGCTACACGCTCTAGGGACCTAAACCTTGTCACCACAATAAACAGGACATGCTGGAGGGATAGATTCCTGTCCCAGAGACTTCTATACTCTGGAACAAAACCCATCTATGTCAAGCAAAGTTCTTCATTAGCACTCGTCAAGAAAAATCTTGAGTGGATGGGAAATAGGAAATACACCCCGGGGATCACTTATGTGTCTCTGCTCCACAGTGGCACAGGAAAATAACTTTCTTGGGTGGCATAAGCCATGGAACCTTGCTGGCTAGGCTTACATAGGCCCTTGGGCCGATAGCCTAGTACTTACCTATGAATTATGCAAAACACAATTTCACATAAATTGTAGCTTTGTATTTCACGTTCCTTGCAGCTGCATTCTTTTTAATATCAAATTATAAGTGTACTGACAGATAACTAAAGGCAAAGTAAGTGCTGAAGGTGTTAAGGGATGTTACTATGTTCAAAAGAATCTGGTTTTAGAATGCTAATGACGGGAGGAAAAGAGAAAAGAAAAGTGACAGATCTTTTTGTAAGCTGTGGCCTCCTCAGAATGGAGGATGAGTCGTTGCAAAGATGTTTTCAAAGATGGTGCGTACTGCTACTAAATGTTACCAAGGTCACAAGGCAGATTCTTAGGCCAGGTGGTTTATGTTTTAAAGAAGGCACATTTGTGAAAAGTTCACGTGAATTGCTAAGCAAGGATCACGAGAACATAAATTATTTTTAAATTGTATTATTTGTTAAAAGCTGTGTTATGTCAAAGTTCTGCATGTAAAAAACTTATAAGAAAAGGTATAAAAATTGTGTTACTATTCTGTGTTTTGAGACTGATATGAAATTTTGAGTAGGCAGTCTCCCAGCGCCTTTTGTCTGTAATAAATTAGTACTTCGCACATCCTGAAGCATTATTCTTGACTCAACTAAAAGGTAAATCTTTATTTATTTATTGTTGCACTTTAACAGAAAGGTCATGACAAACATTAAGTTCTTTGCCTAAGTAAGTAGGGTACTAGATCAGAAATGAACTGTGGAGATGGTGCACTTATTTATTTTATGTTATTTTTTAAAGTTTGTTAACCAAGGTTGAGTATACCAAGGACCATTTTAAGGTTCAGCTCAGGTGAAATACAAAAGTAGAAAATGAACAGCAATCTATAACAGATTGGGGACTTATATAAATATATTTAAATAAGACACAATAATTCAGCAAGTAAGGTAGACATTCGTACATGATAATATTTATGTATAATATCTAAAAATGTAACAGTGACAATTATAATGTGAAGTAGACACTTTTCAGTATTTACACTTGCTTGGCTAGGAGCAGAAAGAAGAAAGGGGAAGGGAGAAGGCGAGTAAGAAGTATTAAAATGTTATATAAGTAAGTAGGACATAGACAGAATTCTGGGTAATAAATAACCTTCAGCAGAAATGATGTGTACATAGCAAAGAGAATTTGGGAGGAGGGTGTGGAAGAAGTAGGGGTAAAATTAATTAAGTTGTATTGTTATGGTGGAAGACTTTGCAAGATAAATATTTGTGTAAATAATTTAAGTTGGATTTGAATTTAGTGTTTTGGTTTCTATATTTTAGATCAATAGGGTGGGATTCCGAGCACAGCAGTCACTCCTGGCATTAATGGCATATTTAGCACAGAAAGACTTAAAACGAGACAAGATACAACCCCAGCTTTGGAGTGGACGCTAGGGTAACAGAATGGATAAAGCACCAGTAAGATGAAAGGAAAAACAGTGTAATAAGTAAACGGAGTCTAAATGACATTTTAAAGGGCCTAGAAAGGAAAGTTAGATTTTTTTTTCCTTATGACGCAGAGATATCTAACGGGGCTTATACACAAGTGGCTGTAGAAAAGATGAATAAAACCAGACAAGGCAGAGGAAATCACTGTGAAACATGGCAATTGCAATTTATTGCAGAATTAATGTATATGGAAATCAAAAATCTGAGAATAGGCTATGTAGCTGAATGGAATGAGATACCAACAGTAAATGAGAAAGTGTCAAACAGATTAACATTAGGCAAGTAGTTTGTTGGGTGGCTGCTGTGGTGCACCGGTTATCGTTGCCGCCTCACAGCAAGAAGTTCTCTGGTTCGATCCTTGGCTGGGGTCCCTTCTGTACAGAGTCTGCATGTTCCCCCTGTGGTCGCGTGGGTTTCCTCCAGGTGCTTCGGTTTCCTCTCACATCCCAAAGACATGTTGTAGGTGGATTGGACACTCCAACCTGGCCGTAGTGTGTGTGTGTGTGTGTGTGTGTGTGTGTGTGTGTGTGTGTGTGTGTGTGTGTGTGTGTGTGTGTGTGTGTGCCTTCTGTGGAAGGTTGGGCGCTGGGCTGGCAACTCAACACCGTAAAACTCCATTGCCACTCATGAGTGGATAGGTGATCCGCTGTGGCAACCCCTAAATGGGAAAAGCCAAAAGAAGAAGGCAAGTAGTTTGTTGGACCAGAAAGGAAAGCTGGTGTGACATTGGAAGGCATAAGAGGGCTTTCCACTAGACAGGAAGAAGTTATAACCTAGCTAGTGTATTCTGTGCAGTCCAGAATATTTCATTATTGTAAGGACTGAGACAGTTAAGTGGAGGAAAGCAGAAATGATGCATAATTTTTACTAATTACTAATGCCAGTATAAAGAACTGAGAAGCTAGAAGGCACGCAGTATGTATAACCCTGAGGAAAAGAAGCAGGAGACGAGAAACTTTCAAACAAGTGAATTTGATGCCCATGTGGGTACTCCCTTTTAAAAGAAGTGATATACAAGAACAAACGAACACTGAAGATGCACGTGTCAGAGGCTATAGGTTCTTACTAGGCTAACTGCCTTTGACAGGCATTTTAAACCTTGCCAATTACACAATGTGAAAAAAAAACAACACTGTGTCTGTAAGATAAACACCTTAACCATTATGTCAACCTCACACAATATAACAAGGTATTATTATTTCTTATGAAGTCAGGTGGATGACTGAAACAGCTTTCCTGAAGTGGTGGTAGGATCCAGGCCTATATGAGAAGTAAAGACTGCATGGGAAAAATATAATGCAGTTCTTACAGCGGTGCAGAAAGTACATTTGTATAAGTAAACTTACCATGACAATAGATGATAAAATAATCAGTGCTGCAGTAGTCTTAGCTATATGGGTTATATCCTACATATATAACAGCTGTCCAGCTTCCAAAACGTCAGAGAACTTTAATCTCACCCAAACTGTCAGCTTAAGTTGAGCTGACTTAAAAGACAAGTGTTGGTGCCAAGCCCTTGAGAGCTTTCATGTCAACAGAGACAGTGAGTCTAAGCCCTGAAAGGACAATGCCAGGAGCAAAATAAGTAAATGTCCACACCCTAGCAAAAATGACACACCAAAAAACAAGGAGGATGGAGGGAAGAAGCAGCTACTGATGATTCGAACATTTACTGTTATAGTAAGTGCATTTACACGACTGTGCTATGTTCATCATTTTGATCACTGCTGCAGTAGCCTTAGCTGTATGGGTAGATTGCTACATTTGGGAGATGGAAGGAAAAAGGTCCAGGAGCCTCTAGAGAATGGCCTTAGCAAAACCTGATCTAGATGTAGAAAAGGAACCAAGCTTATAGTGCTTTGTAAAAGTATGCTCAGAGGAGCACATTGCTGCTTCTAGAATACTTCTACAATCCAAACCTTTCTGAAAAGCCACAGATGAAGTCAAGGCCCTGGTAGAGTGGGCTTTGACCCTGCCTGGAATAGTTTTTTGTGGTGAATATAACAAAAGGTTACTACCTTACACAACCATTTGGAAATACACGGTTTTGACACAGGTTACCCTTTTTTCTTACCTTCACGAGAAATGAGCAATTGGTCCAAAGATCTGAAAGATTTAGTTCTGTCAAGATAGTACATGAGTTGTCTGTGGACATTCAAGGTATGGAGTATCCTTTCTCCCTCATTTTTATGTTCAGGAAAGAAAATGGAAAGATGGGTAGTTTGATTTAAAGTATAATTGGATACCACTTTAGGCATTAAAGAAGGATTAGTTCTCAAGAAAATAAACCTCTGTGGAAAATTAGATCGGGCTGATGCACCATAACAGCTTTCATAGATTCATAATAGGCTAACTGCCCTTGTGGGCCATTTTAAGCCTAGCCAACTACCCCATGTGAGAATCAACCCTGCACCTTATGTTTGTAAAGTAAACACCCTAACCATTACGCCAGCCTCCCACCATAAATATCACGATCATGCTGCTCTTTGGCAGATGCTGTTTCTTTCAAGTAATCCTGTAACAGCCATTTGCTTTCATGCATCATGTGCCACCAAAACATGACACCCACATTATACCCCTAATGTCTCATTGAGGTGAAAATGAAAAACATAACCTCCGCAGTAATTTATTTCTATTAGGGGAGAGTCTTCCTGTCAATTCTCAGCAAAATGAAATAAAGTAATAAATGCAAGTGTATTGTGCAGTGTACATTATTGCAACTGTCCACTGATCTTTCTGATGTACTGCTAGACAAAGTGAACAAACACAAAATCATAGTAATTAACTTCAAATTGGAGATTTCACTCACTAAAACCTGCCGTATCTCCAACGAAAAAGAACAATAATTTCTTTAACGTGATCAGCTTTAGCCTTCTACTTGCTTTCTCCCACTAACTGTCTCTCATAAACAAACAAAATAAATAATTACTCATGTTTATGGCATACATAGTTACATAATTAATTACTCAGGTTTATGGCATACATAGCTACATTAATTATTCAGGTTTGTGAATTTCCAAAGACATGCATCTGGAGCATTTCTCCCCGGGCCTCCGCTGAAAACAGGCTCTGTGGAACCTAGTCGGACATTCCCTGTCAACAAATGTTAAATAAAAATAAATAAAATAATAAATTGTGGCATACATAGCTACATCATTAATTACTCTCGATGTTCTCTCTCCGAAATGTTGAACACTATATGTATTATACAGCATGGAACAAATTGACAACATGTGGAACACTGGAATACTCAACTTCGAGTGGAATGCCACCCCTACATTGATCACACAAATGTCAATTTAAATGAAAAAAAACATCCATATTCTACTTCTGTGGACAGTGTCTACTGTTACCACTGCCCACAGTTTTAATTGGTTTCTTGTATCAATTTAAAAATAAAAAAATGTAAAATGTGAACCTGTGAAGAGAAAGCCATCCTTGAAGATCTGCAGTTCTGCATTTCTCCTTTCCCAGCAATTTCTAATCATATGACTAGTCGAGTAGAAGAAACCAACATGATTAGTTGTTAAGGGCAACTGATCATAATTGCAGGGCTGCAGGAACTTAGATTGTACAGGCTACACTTGTGGTAGCTACTAGTCCTGAACAGACTGTTGACTCAGAAGGAATTACAGGTGGTTAGAGTTGGACTGCAAAGCAATACGACATGGGAATGGCTTGCCATGTCCTACTACTATGGAAAAGACAAACATTCTATACTTTACTCAGCACTCACATAGGTACAGTGCTTTAAAGCCGGGAAGCATACACCACCATGACCTTACCTGCTACATTCAATTGTCTGTAATTTTTGGTAATTGTTATTTTATGCCTTTCAGTTTAAATTACTATGCAAATGTGTTTGCTACTTTACTTTGTAAAAATCTTTTTCTGTAACTGAAATTTGCTAATGATCTACTTACCTAGCTAAGAAACATAAAAAATAAAGAAATAAAATGAATACATTTCTTTTACTTTCTTTCCTTGTCTCAAATGTGCACATTATTTATGTTACAACATATAAGCTGCCATCATAAGATACGGTTTAGAGTTCATACTCCAGCCACAGGTTAGACCTTTGGAAATGAGGTCCTTTTCAAGGGGACATCAAACTCTATACCTCAAATGCTCAGAAGGAATGTAAGAGGATTATAGTGAAAGGAGTTTGGTAGCATCAAAGCAAATTTTAATAATTGTATATTCACTCCATACTTTTGGGGGGACTAGACATCATCTTGAATAGAACAGACACTATCCCTTATAAAGATGGCAACTCCACTTGCCCCTTATGCTTTCTGTCTAATCTAAAAACATGCAACCTGGAGATACTTCCTTATCATAACATTAATAGCTCTACCAGGTATCAGTCATTGCTAGAATATCAAGACTTTATTGTTCTGCCGAGGTGTGTAATTGTTTTCATTTACTGCATACTTTATGGCAACTGTTTTGAGACCAGTTCATGTTGCTTTTGGTAGATTAGTTGGGCTTGTCAGCTAGGATTTGAAGGCCCATGATCCAAGGTTTGGGTGAATATTGAGAAATTACGGTATACTTTTTGAAACGAACAGAATCCTGGTTCATGCTCTTTGATGCAATAGGTAAGAAATATTATCCTCCTCCTAGTACCACACAACACTGTTTAGGCTGCTTTAGTACCACTGTATGCAGTAAAGAGTCTATATTATAACAACAAACTATCAAATGATCGAACGTTGTTATACTGAACTCAAAAGTTCGAATTCACAACACATCGAACTACCAGAACAGCGATTATTTTTCCCCAGGGGAAAAAATAGCTGTTCCCCAAAAACAAAAACAAAACACATTCAAACATTACATAAAGTGGGGGGGGCTTCACACCCCTGACATGGGGGGCTGTGTCTCCACACCTGCCTACTTAAATATACCAACTCCGAGATTGCACTACAGTGCTGAAAACGGCAAAGTGACAGAAGCGGCCAAGCGACTTCTTTTCCAGGGAAGAAATTTGCTTATATGCTGCTTCATCATTTTATGTTTTTGACATTTGAAGTTCGACCAAGATGGTCTTCTGATAGGAACCCTGCAGTAAACTGTAGTGACACTGTTCAGCTGGAGAAGGATGTTAACGTGCAAGTATACCACTGAGTTTGACTATGATGCAGTTAATTACTTGTTTGTTTATTAATGTTATTAACTGATCCAAGTGAACCAGTTTCAGTCATTGCCTGGGTGCTAAGCACAGTGGTCCAAAAATGGAATACGCAAAAGACTGAACATGCATATTTAAAGTAAAACGCTTAATTTCAATTGCAAACTATATTTGAAGAAGAAAAAAAAACACTTAAAATTACATAAAACTTGTATTTACAGATTCCTCCTTTGGTTGTTTTTGGTTTTGAAGCATTAAATACTACCAAAACAATAAAACACTACAGTGAAGTATATTTTGAAAACAAGGTCAGTCTTATCTGTTCTTCACAGGTTCATCAGTACATACAGCTGAAAGGCTACCAGGAAGAGAAGGTTCATAGGTAAGTACTAGGCTAGCTGCCGTTGTGGAACATTTTAAGCACAGCCGATTTCCCTTTTTGTGCTCAAAATAACCAATCTCATGTGAGTATAGATCACCCTTGCTCATCCCATTGTCAATAATTATATATTACACCTAATGAGAATAACTGGGATCATACCACATTTGAGGGGACCCATGCATGGGATAAAGCATTTAGGAACTGCTCCTGTTCATTGGTATTACAACGGGCAGCCCTGGCATAAATTCTCTGTTCCCCAGCCATAGATTTAAGTTTGTGCAGGGATGAACTTTGTTTTATGTGGATGGGGAGTTTGTCCCACAGCAGCAGTATCTTCTGTGAGATATATCTGTTTCTCCAAACTGTTCTTTTGGTGTTGCGGAAGAGGCCTAGATGAAGTATGTCAGCTGCCATTTGACTTGCTGATGTGCAGTAAATCCATCGGTAATAGGTCAGAGGATGCCTTGTATGCCAGACATAAGTCACCTCTTAACAATCTGTAGGATATTGAGTACAGTGATGGGGCTTTGAGTTGGTTAATGGAGGACCAACTGTTCAGGCCTTGTATCCTTTTAGTAAGGTATATGTGGGTGTTCCAGTTATTGCATGAGTTTGGACAGATACATGAGAAAAGGAGCATTGCATTAATTGACTGGCCTGTTGGGGTAGCGTAGATTATGTAGTCCAGAAAGGTTTTTGGTCAGAAACCTTTTGGGTCATTCAAATTGGTCAAGGATCTTTCTGAGGTACATTACAAAAGGAGCCTTATTTTCAGAGACCGATCTAAAAAAGGAAGAGCATAGTGGGACCAGTACATGAGACTTAGAGGAGATACTCCCTACAGATCAGCCAAATGAGTTAGAAGGACTTAACCAGAACCAGGACATGGTGATCAAAACAAAGATTATCAGCCTAGGTACCCAAGTCTCAGATAACTTATCTGCCTTAAGAGGGATATCAACAATGTGGTAAGATGAGGAGAGTATATCTTTCCCAAAGGCAACCATATTATTGACATTTTAAGGTAAGCTCAATGACACACCCACTGTTGGTCTTGTTCAGGCCCTACTGAAGTATCTGCATGTCTGACAGAGATTCAACTTGGATACCTCCTTTAAGAGTTCACAGCAATCAGTAAAGCTTCTTTCCATGCAAAGAACTCAAGTCAGCCAGGTTCAAACAGAGCAAGTGCAGGTATTAGTTTCCTTAATGCAAAATTAAGATCTCAAAGAAGGGCCACTGGTTTTCT
This sequence comes from Protopterus annectens, assembly GCF_019279795.1. NCBI lineage: Eukaryota > Metazoa > Chordata > Ceratodontiformes > Protopteridae > Protopterus > Protopterus annectens. The sequence goes on along the minus strand of NC_056728.1, from coordinate 243,472,581 downwards.
TGGAGGCCTTATGTAAAACCCCTTTCAAAAGATTTTGACATGAGAATGCATTGAAGGGTGGGGATCCATGAGCTGACATGGCTGATAAATGAACCTTAATGGTGGAGTAAGAAAGGCTATAGGATAGTTACGCACACAAACATCGTAAAACCACAGAAGAGCTAGCCCTGTATGGGTGCAGGTTATGTTGTCTGCACCAACTAGAAAACCCTTTTCTATTCGATAATATCTTGTTTTCTGCTAGCAGGATTTCTTGCCTCCATTAGTACATGCTGCATGTTCTCAGTAAAAGGGTGTCTAAAGGAATTATGATCCTATCATCCAGGTAGTCAGTTAAACGTGACTGGAGTTGGGGTATATCAAACATCTCTGATCTTGTTGGATTAGATCCATTCTGTGAGGAATTTTGTGGTAGTTCCCACTGACCATTTCCAAAAGAAGGGGGAACCACTGTTGCCTGGTCCACAAGGGAGTCATGACAATGATCTAGGGCGATTCCTTCTGAATCTTCAAAAGTATTCTGGGCATCAGCGGAAACAGTGGAAAAGCATACTAGAACATTTCTGTCCAAGGAAAAGAAAAGGCATCTGTCTTCCAGGCCTTCTTATATGGAGTTCTGGACCAGAATCATACTAGCTGATTGTTCAGAGACAAGACAAATGTCTACACAATGAACTCCCCACAGATGTATCAAATAATGGAAGACCCCCTAGTCTAGTTTCCATTTGTGAGGGCCTGCCCTTGTTCTGCTCAGCTTGTCTGTCACTCCAGTTTTGCTCTGACAGAATGTAGGATGCCAGTGGAGTGAGACTGTGCTGTGAAGCTGTATCCCAAGCTAACATGGCTAGTCTGCAGAGGGGATATGACTTGACTCACCCTTGCTTGCAGACGTATCACATGGCTGTGGTATTGTCTGTAACAACTTCAAGAGGTCCTGGGGACCAAAAATGACTCGGATTGCTGAGTGGCAACATCAAGGCAAGCATCTCTTTTATATTTATGTGTTTGCATATGTCCTTGGTAACTCACACACCTTGCACTTTTAACCCTTTGTAACTTCTCCCCAAGCAAAGTTAAAGGAGTTTGTCAAGACTGACTGCTTTGGAACAGGAAGGAAAAAGGAGAGACTCAGATTTAGGGATATCTGCTGTCTCCACCAAGTGATTTCTTTCCTGACAAGCCCCAGCACTGGGATTTGAAAATCAAAGGACATTGGTCCCAGAACCAAAGAGACTTCCAATACCGTTATATCTTCCTTATGTGGAGTCTTGTCATGGGTATCATAAAAATCATAGATGCCATGAGACCCAAATCCTGAGGTATTCCCTCACAGTGACTGAAGTCTGAGTGGAAAACCTTAGAAATAGATCTAGATGAAGATCTCTTTATTCCTGTGGAAGAAAATCTCTTTGACCTGTGATGTCCAACTAACATCCCAGGAACATAATCCTGTGAATAGGAGTCAAAAAAGACGTTTGAATGTTCTCTTGGAATTCCAGCTTTTGTAAGAGATCTCTCAGCCAAGTGAGAGATTCCTGATACTGTGAAAAAGACTAAAGACTCTAGAAAGAAAAGCAAGTAATCTAAATATGAAAAAAATGTTGGTACCATGTAGCCTGAAATGAGCTATAATTGGAGCTAGACACTTCGTGAACACTCTTGGTACAGTGGTTAGTCCAAAGGTTAAAAAAGAAAACTGCTAACATGATCCAGACACACACAAACCTTAAGAAGCACCTGACGTCTGCATGAATAGGGATATGATGAGCATCTTTTAAATCCAGTGTTACCAGGAAACTTGAATGAGGAAGAAGAGGTACCAGATTGTGAACTGATATTTTGAACTTGCGCACTAGCACAAAAAGGTTTAGGAAAGAAAGATCCAGAACCAGTCTCCAAGCAGTTTTTGTCACTAAAAGCATCCTCGAATAAAACCTTTCCCAAACTAGAAAAGAGAAAATGGTTCTATCACTCTCTGGAACAGCTTACGATGAAAGGTGGTAATAAAAGAGTGTGATCTGGTGGATGAAGAATTATCGCCTGAAAAAGAGGGATTTCCTCCCACTGTTATCTGTAACCTTTATGGATGATCTTTAGAATCCATTTGTCTGAATCTATCTGTTGCCAAAGAGAAAAGTGGAGATTCAGACTTTCTGGAAGGGAAAAAGGACTACCAGAGGACAAGGTCTCTTGAATGGCCATTCTGATTTGATGGATTGTCCTTGGTTTTGTGGGGGGGGGGTTCTTGAATTCTTTTAGGAACCCTCTTGCCATTTCTTCTTATACGTCTGTTTACCTGCATTTTATTGAGTCTGTTGATTTAGAATTTTTGCAAAATTGGATAAGGGGTTACAGAATCCCTTAGAAAATGTGGAAAAGGAGGGTTGAAAAATCCTAGAAATTCCTTGTATCAGCTTCTCCCTGTCATCATACATTTTGATCACCTCTGCAGCTGAGGAACCAAAGACTAAATCTCTGTCCAAAGTAGAATTTAAAGTCATCATCTGGGAGGTACTGAGATGAGTCAGGCAAGCCTCCTCAAAACAGTACCAGTGGCCATAGCTCTGGAAGGAAGTATCAGCTCAGGCATACACACACTGTAAACAATGAGTAGTGACCTGTGCAATGGAAGACATAATTATTTAATATAGATTTTTTCCTCACAAAAAGAAACTGCAGACAAAACATTCCTCATACTTTCACAATTAGTAAGAATAAACCTTGACATATGAGCCCGACAATTCAAGGTTCTGAAAATCAAAGTTGCATTTGCACACACTTTTTTTCCCACTTAATAATCTTCCCATCCTTATTAGAAAAGAAGAGGATTGGAATTAACTAATTAGCAAGATTGAATAAAACCTTTCAAAAATGTAGAAATTGTATATACTGTATGGTCTGCCATTTTAGGGGCAGCAGGCTGATTATCAGGAAAATTACAGGCAGTGCCACGCACACCCTCCAAAACTGATATAACTGGAGAAATTGGTGAAGGTTCTGGAAACTACTTGTGTAACAGCTCATAATATTTTTCTGAGGGACAGGTTAACCTCGGTGTTCTCCCAAATGAAAACAATGACACATTACTGAAAATAGTCTCAGAGAAACAGAAACCCCTACAGGAAGAATTAAAAACTGAGTTCTCCTCGGAGTCTGAATCAGAAATCTGAGGAGGAAACCCTGCATCTGTCTCTTCATCTTCCTGTCCAAAGTCAGAATCCTGAATCTCTTCAGGAAAAGAGGTATCAGTCTTTATTTTACCAGAAACCACCTTATAAGAAGAATTAACAGCCTGAATTAAACCCTGAGCCAGACCCAGTAAAACCACTTATAGGTTCATAGGTTGGTACTAGGCTATAGGCCCTAGGGCCTATACAAGCCTGGATATTTCTTCCCACAATATTTACATCCCTGGACCTCTGTCTAGCAGGGCGACTGACGTGATCCCTACGGTGAATATCCTACCTCCCATCCAGTCGTCAAGGTTCCTTTTGAAGAGGGCCAAAGAGGTGCTCTGCTTGACATGTATGGGCAGTCTATTCCAGAGTATGGGGAGTGTCTGGGTCAGGAATCAATCCCTCCAGCATGTTTTGTTTATTGTGATGACAAGGTTTAGATCACTGGAGAGTGTGGCTCCTGAGGGATTGGGATTTCTTTAAGTGGAGCATGTCCAACAGCTCAGGGTTTGACATGGCCTTGTATGTTAAGCAGAGATCGCCTCTGAGTAGACGATATGCCACAGAGTATAGATGAAGTTTTTTTAAATGGTCAGCATATGGTATCTGCTTTAGGCCTGTGATTCTTTTAGTGAGGTATTTCTGCGGTCTTTCCAGCTGTTGCAGATGTATTGTGAGGTATATATCAAACGGGCGTTGTACTCTATAATGGGTCTAATGAGGGATGAGTGCAGTAGGACAATGACCTCTTTTTTTCTGGATGAAAAGTCCTTAGTGATGAGGTGTGCCACATAGAAGGAATTCCTGACTGTTGTGGCAATGCGGTTATCGAAGGTGAGACCAGTGTGCACCTGTGTCCGTAAGTCTCTTCATCACACTTTCGGTGTTTAGTGTACTTCCACCTATGTGGTGATTCATGGGTACATGTTTTTCCCCCAAAGGGGATAACTATACATTTCTTGGCATTAAGCTTGAGCCCATGGCTCTGGCACCAAGCATCGGTTTCTGTAAGGCCCCTTTGTAGAATATCCACATCATTTGGAGATTCAATAATGGCTCCTAGTTTGCAGTCATCTGCGAACTTTGTTAGCCAGAGTCCCTTAGTGTTGGTCTGTACTTCAGAGACATAGATGCCAAACAAGAGCGGTCCCAGGACTGAACCCTGAGGTACTCCACTTGTCTGGAGTTGGATTTGGAGTCGGCTACATTTACAGTTTGGGTTCTGTCAGTAAGCAAGTTGGCAACCCATCGAGTGACATAGGGATTTATGCCCAGCTTAGTACGTTTATCTATGATTCCAGAGTGGGGGATGGTGTCAAAGGCCTTGGCAAGGTCCAGATAGGCTGTGTGGACCGCATTACCCTCGTCCACAGCTCTGGAGACTGATTCGAAGAAGTCAATCAAGTTCAGGAGACAAGATCGTCCCTTGACCCCACCCAGTTTGGGTTTGTACAGTGTTTGAAGGTTGCCAATGTCTTTGTTTATAAGTTCCATGGTAATGCATTCCATGCCCTTGCATATCAGGCTCGTCAGACTGATGGGACGGTAGTTCCCAGGATCCAAAGTGGATCCCACCTTGTGGAGAGGGATAACTGTAGCTGTGCGCCACTCAGTGAGCACAAAGCCCGAGGTGAGACTGTGATTAAACATGACACTTAGATGAGGTGCCAGTTCATTTTGTAGTTCATAGCCCGGGATGTCATCTGGTCCCATGGATGCTGTATTCTTAGCTGTGGAGAGAGCGGTTTCTACCTATGTGGCCATGATTACTGGAATTTGGCTATCTTTTGTATTGAGATGGGCCCTTTAGGGGGTGAGGTTGGCGCTGAAGCCGATCTGCCAGGATATTGGCAATATCCTTGGGATCAGTATATTTAATGCCATTCTGTTGTAGCTCAGTGCAGATCTGAGCATTGACATTTAGATTCCTGACATAACTATAGAATGCCTTGTGGTTGTCTTTGCAGTCTTTGGCAATTTTATTTTTGAAACTAGCTTTGGAGGAGGGATCTCAGCTTCTTACTAAGGCTGCTAAGGGAGTTTTTTGCATCCTGGGATTTTCCTCTTTTCTGCAACCGTTTCTTCCTTCTGGCTAAAGAACTTTGAGGAGGAGTCGATACATACTTAGTTTTCTGTTTCTTTTCAAGAGGTAAAATGTTAGCAACAGTGTTATTAATGGCAGCAGCAGTTCCCCAGGAAATGGCACAATATTCTGACAAAACAGGGAAGTCTTCCCTGTTTCCTCTCCCAGGACCAAGAAGACTAGCTCTTCCTTGCTCACTAAGAGGACCCTAACAGACATAGAGTATGTGGCTAACCCCTGTTCCGTAGTGCCTGTAGATGCTACAACTGACAGATTTGGGGTAAAAGATGAGTGGTCTGAGGAATGTGCAATGACAGCAGCAGAGTCATACACCTGTGGCTGAAGCAAACTGCTAGCCTGCTGTGGTGGTAAAGGCTTTTTATTTAACTTTTTCTTTAAGTGGCTGGAAGAAGGACTAACCATGGGGACTAGTAGTTTGTTCCATGGTGAAGCCAAAAATTGTGCCTCTTTCCCAGGGAGAACAAGCAACAAAAGCTGTTAAAAAGTAAAAGTCTTTAAAAGTCACTTTTATCACCCCAAAACCCAAACGCTTTTTTTATCTCCAAAAAGTTAAATAAACACAATTTCTCTTCAGAAGAAAAATGTTTTTCAGTTACTTTAGCCAATTTTTAAACTGACAAGGAAAAGTGCTCTCCCATTTAAATGTACAGTGCAGTCTCCTGACAGTCCATTAAAATAAAAACTCTTGAGATTAAAAATAACTTTCCTAAAGAGGAAAATAATATAAAACAATTTTTAAAAGTGGAAAGTTTTTCTCCAAAGGGAACATTACTGCCCAGCAAACCAACTGCCGATTCTCAACAGCTTGGAGAGGTGTGCTCTCTCTTCAATGTCTGGAGAGCTCTGAAGGGCTTTGGACCAAAACCTGTCATTTTAGTCAGCTCAGATTGAGCAGACTGATGGTTTTGGACACGTGGAAGGTGCCTGGAAGTTTTGGAAGCTGACTGGCTGATATGTCCTTGGCAGGAAGCAACTTTAAAGGGTGGGGAATAAGGTGCTGGTTAAGGAGGAAATGGAGTTTACTCAACGACTTGGAGAAATGTAAAGACTAAATGAATCTAGAGGTCCTTTTCTACCCTCAGCATTTGTCACTGAGGGGGAACCTTACCAGTCTCAGACAGATGTTTTCCTTTTTCTTAACTGTTATTGTCATAGATAAGAATGATGATAGAATGATCTGCTACATCTCACTGAGACATCTAATTTTGTCATAAAAAGCTTAGCAACAGTATCTCATCAGTGGCTGCTCTAATGCAAGCATTCCCATAAGGCATCATCAGATTGTAAGAAAATGATATGGACGAAAAAGCATTCTTTGTAATGGAATAAGCCTCCCTTCCTCCCTCATTACAAGGGACTTCACCCCACAATATCTTCATGCTATTATTCTCTCATCCAGCTCTAGTAGTGTGATGATGTGAGGTATTGCCAACTATGCCAGGAGAAGTAGAGCAGTGGATGTGTAACATATGCCAGCACAGCTAGCTGGAATTTTGTAAAGAATTATGTGTCATTTGTATATCAAAATGTATTTGTAAAGCTACTTGTGTTAAAAATGTGCCAAGTGTGCCCTGCTGGACAGAAAATCAAGCATACATGCATTATTGTAACTGTTTAAATGTATATGTTTTAACAGTGGATAGTGAAAGAGAAGAGGCTAATCTCAATCCATCTAACTTTGAAAATAGTTTGAAATTAAATTACCTGGCTTAGGCTATAAAGATTGTATTTTACAGTTCTCAATGCAGCCAGTAAAGTCTGTACTAGGAAGCTTTATGTATTGTCTTTGGGGTGAACTAATTGCTACTCTGGAAGGGTGGAGAAGCTGCAACAGATCTGAGCAAAACTCTGTGTGTGTATTATTGACACATGCTAAATCCTGGCAGTTTGTAGCAATGAAGGTAGCATGGGAACCAGAAGTCAGATGAGCAGATGTATGTGATATCATTCTGTAATCTAGGAAAAAATTATGTTTAATACTAGATGAGAAAAAAAATATGTTTAATACTAGATGAGACTGAAGTCTCATTGCAGTCTGTTTTGGGAACCTGACAGAGAAGGGCCCCTCACCTACTTCATCTTGTCTTGCTCTAGTAAGTGAACCAGGGAATACTAATTCTTTAGATCAGTCTGGAAAATATAGTGAGATTAGTTAACTACTGTTTTTCTGTATCTGTGTGAATCTATTCACCTGCATTATTTTAATATTTCCTATGATTGAAACTCTATTTACTGAAAAAAAATATTTAGTATTTTTATGACTCTTAGCCAGAATCATGGAGGTAATGGAAAAGGGAATAACCAAACCCCAGAAGCAATAAAAGTCACTAGATTTCCTCCACAGTTTACAGCGAGTGATAATTTTGATAGTTTTATTCATATATTTGAAAGGGCATGTAAACAGTATAATGTTGACTAAGGGCTCTGGGTACAGTTCCTGACCCCTTTACTCCATGGTAAAGCTGTAACTGCTGTTTCTAAATTGTCTGATATTGATTGCTTAAACTATGATAAAGAAAAGAAATGTTTACTTGAATGTTTTAAGTTAACACCTGAAGCTTACAGAAAAAAGATTTGTGAGCATGGACCCAAGGCAGATAAGTGTGTGTGATTTTATTTCTAAATTAAACACTTATTTCCATAGGTGGATGAGTGGGATGAGTGGGTGTCAGTTCACCACTTTTGAAGGGCTGACAGAACATTTGAGGAATGAACAAGCCCTTAGCCATTGGACTAAGGACATGAGAATCTGGTTGGCAGATTGAGAGTGTAACTCTGCAAATGAGCTGGGGAAAAAGGGGGATCTCTACTTGGCAAGCAGGGCATCACTGCACAGAAAGAGGATACCCAGTGCTGCACATGGATATAAGGGAACCCATGGTGGGCAGCCTAAACCACCCTGACAGAGACCACCAGTAACAGGAGAACCCACTAATTCAGGTACACATCCAAGATCAAGGGTTAAATGTTTAAAATGTAACCAGTGGGGCCATGTGTCATATAGATGTCCATGAATAGATGTCCATGGAGGCAAGATGAGGAACAAAAGTTGGGGGAGCCACCAAGTGGGAATAACAGCATGCCAGTGGTAAGTTGTCTGGAGGCAACAGGTGCACCAAACTATCACCAGAGGTTATATCCTATCTCATTGGATAGAAAACAGGCCACTGCTAAGAGAGAGACATTTTCTGACATAACCATTGTAAAGCATGACGTGGTTAAAGAGGAACAGTACTTGCTTGGGCAGTCCACTCCAGTCAGGGCTTTATGAGGAACCCCATTCCAAATGCCTTTGGCCAGGATTCACATTGACTGGGAGGCTGGAAAAGGAAACAAGCAAGTGTGTTTTAGGATATCCCTGCAGATGTCTTGATAGGGAATGATTTTGATAATGCAGTACCTTGTGTGCATGCAATTACATGGAGTCAGGTTTGGAGGCAGGCATGTGGGTCTGGTAACCTGAGGGAGACCCAGACAGACCTCACACTTGAAGCAAGAACTGGCGAGGTGGCTATTTCAGGGAGAGAGCTACCTTGTATAAGTAAGCCTGAAGGTGAGCCACAGCTGCTAGTAGGTACCTCTATTCCCTTGGACAGGGTGACTGCAAGGGCAGAGGTCAGTGGTAGTACCCAGGCTAACAGTGAGTCACCTCTGTCAGAGGATACCAGACTTCCTGCTGAAGAGGAGCTGGGAAGAATTACAAAGATAGAGTTGAGACAGGCTCAGCTCTTGGACTGTACACTAAGAGGCTTGAGGGAGGTAGCCATGGAGGTGCCAGATTCTCAAGGAAAAGAGGAATCTGTATACTGGAAGAAAAGGTTACTGTATAAAGAGTGGACACCTGAGGGAGGGCTAGAGGGTGAGGTAAGACAGCAGTTGATAGTACTTACAGCCTACCATCTGGCATTTCTAGCCATAGCCCATGACTTTCCTTTTGCAGGTCATATGGGTATAAAGCATACCAAGATATGTATTATGCAGAACTGTTTTCTGGCCTGGAATTGGAAGGAATGTAACAGGGTACTGCAGGACCTGTGAGCAGTGCCAAAAAGTAGACAAGGCAGGAGACAAGGTCAAGGCTAATTTGATGCCTGTGCCTGTGATTGAGGAGCCATGTAAGAGGATAGCTATGGATATTGTGGGGACCCTGAATACCCCAAGTTCCACAGGGAAAAAGTATATCCTGGTGGTAGTAGATTATGCTACTAGATACCCTGAGGTGGTGGCTCTGTCCTCCAATGAGGCAGATAACGTAGCAAATGCTTTGTTAGAAATTTTCATTTGTTTCCCAAGAGAAATACTGACTGACAGAGGTGCCAATTTCATGTCAGACCTGCTGGCTGGTCTGTGGAAGTGGCTGTCGGGAAGAAGCATGTAAAAACAACCCCTACCATTCCCAGACTAATGGTCTTATGGCGAGGTTGAACTCTACACTAAAGACCATGCTAAGGGCATTTGCAGACCATTTTAGTTGAGAGTGGGATAAATATTTGCCTCATCATGTTTGCATAAACAGAGGTACCCTAGGAATCAACAGTTTTTTACCCTTTGAGTTGCTGTATGAGCATAGGGTGAGGGGGCCTTTAGATTTGATCTGTGATGATTGGGAGGGTGAGTGTGAATCCCGTAAGGAGTCTGTTGTGGCATATGTCCTAAACCTCAGGATAAGGCTTAGGAAGCTCACGGTCTTGGCCCAGGAGAACCTGTCAGGATCCCAACAGCAGGAAAACATCTGGTATGACTGAATGCTCAAGCCCAAGACTATGCTGTGGGACAGCAGGTTAAGGTTCTCATTCCTGTTAGACACAATAAACTGCAGGTAGCTTGGGAGGGACCCTTCAAAGTGGTAAGGAAGGTCGGTGATGTTAACTACATGGTAGACCTGCTAAGCAGGAGGCAGGGGTACAAATTGTACCATGTTAACATGAATAAACATTATTATGATAAGGAGGCCTTTGTGCTAAGTATTTGCAGAAGGAGACAGGAGGAGTCTTTGGGGTATCTATGGCTACATCGAGCCAGCAAAATGGCAAGTTACTAAGGTGGAGCCTAGGTTTGCCGGCATATGACATGACAGTGCAGCACTGTAATGGGATCAGCAATGCTAATGCAGATGGGGTCTCAAGACAGGGTATGGGTTAATCTATTCCCAGATGGGCTCATTCCTCTCAAGCAGCATTTTTCCACGGTCACTTGAGAAAACTAGCTTGAGTCTTCAAAGGAGGGAGAGATGTGACAATGCAATGTATTGCCAGCTATGCCAGGAGAAGTATGGCTGTTGATGTGTAACATATGCCAGTGCAGCTAGCTGGAATTTTGTAAAGAATTACATGTCATTTGTCCATTAAAATTTATTTGTAAAGATGTGCTAAAAATCCACCAACAGTGTGCCCTGCTGGACAGAAAAAGAAATATACATGCATTATTGTAACTGTTGAAATGTATATGTTTTAACAGAGGATACTAGAAGAGAAGAGGTGGATCTCAATCCACCTAACTTTGAAAATAGTTTGAAATTAAATTGCCTGGCTTAGGCCATAAAGATTGTATCATACTGTTCTCAATGCAGCCAGAGACAATAAGTCTGTACTAGGAAGATTTCTGTATTGTCTTTTGGGTGAACTAAATGCTACTCTGGAAAGGTGGGGGGTTGAAATTATTTTATGACTTCTAGAAGCTGCAACAGATCTGATCAAAACTTTTTGTGTATATTACTGAGCCATATGTCCTAAATCCTGGCAGTGTCTAGCAATGGTGGTAGCATGGGAACCAGAAGTCAGATGACCAGATTAGTTGATGTTATTCTGTAAACTAGGGCAAAAAATTATGTTTAATAGTAGATGAGACCAAAGTCTCATTGCAATCTGGTTTTGGAACCTGACAGAGAAGGGCCCCTCACCTACTTCACCTTGCCTCTCTCTAGTAAGTGAACCAGGGAATAGTAAATCTTTAGATCAACCAGGAAAATATAGTGATATTAGTTAAGTACTGTTTTTCTGTATCTGTGTGAAGCATAGGATCATAGGAGGTTACTAGGCTATTGGCCCTGAGCCCATGTTTAGACAAATCAGCACCCAGTGCCCTTGTCCAGCAGGGACACAGATGGAATCCCAGGAGTGTATTTTCTGTTTCTCATCCAGTTATCCAGGATGTGCTTAAAAAGGGATAATGAGGTACTCCGCTTGACATGGAGAAGGAAGTCTATTCCACATATGGGGGAGTCTCTGGGACACAAATGTCTCCTGCCAACAAGACCTATTGATTTCACAGACCAGGCTGAGGTCGCGCATACTGGTTGCTCGAGTGGAGCTTGACTTGCAGATATGCAGCAGTCCCATCAAGGTGGGGTATGAGATTGCTTTGTATGCCAGACAGAGGTCACTTCTGAAGGGTCTGTATGAAACTGAGTAGAGGGTCAGGGTTTTGGGTCAGGGCTTTTAGTCAATCTGTGTAGGGCAGGTGTTTGAGGCCCTCGATTCTCCTGGTGAGGGACCTCTGTGGTCTCTCCAGCTGTTGCATGTGCTTTGTGAGTTACATGCCAAAGGGGTAGTTTTACTCAGTAATTGGCTTTATAAGGGAAAAATACAGGAATCTTATGACCTCTTTGTCCCTGGATGAGATACCCTTACTTATGAGGTGGGCCATGTAGAAAGCTTTCCTTACAACGGAAGCAACATGGTGGTCAAGGTCGGGTTGCTATCAACCTGGGTGCCCAAATCCCTCACTACTGACTGTGTACTTAGCACATTGTAATTAATGTGATAATATGCGGGGACATCACTCTCTGCAAAGGGGATGATGATGAATTTTTTGGCATTCAGCTTGAGGCCATGTTTCTGGCACCAGTCATTTGTCTGGGTCAGACCCTCTAGGAGTATGTTCACATCACATGTGGAATTGATGACTGTGCCCAGCTAGCAGTCATCTGCAGAGTTTGTCAGCCATAGCCCACTGATTTTGGCCTGCATCTCAGAGACATATATCCCGAATAACAGAGGTCCCAAAACCGATTCCTGGGCTACGCTGCTCATTACGAGTCTACTGCTTAAGTTGGCTTCCCCTATTTTGATTAGGTGTGTTCCATCAGTGAGCCACTTTGCTACCCATCCGGTAACATATCTATTGATAAGTTTATCTACTATGCCCGAGTGAGGAATAGTGGTGAAGGCTTTGGCCAGGTCAAGGTAGGTGGTGTGCACAGTCTTCTCCTCGTCCATGGCTTTGATGATTGCCTCAAAGAAGTCAACCAGATTTAACAGACATGACCTCCCCTTGACAAAGCCAAACTGTGTGGGGTCGAGTGTTTGGATGTTGCCAGTGTCCCTTTTAATGAGATCATGATAATCTGTTCCATGGACTTGCAGATCAGGCTGGTTAGGCTGATGGGTCTATAATTTCCTGGATCGGTGGACACTCCACCTTTGTGTAAAGGGATGATAGTGGCTGTCCTCCACTCTGCTGGGACAAAGCCGGTACTCAGGCTTTTGTTGAATAGGGTTCCTAATGAACTTGCAGCACCATGCCTGGGTTCATGTAGGATGCAGCCTGGGATATTATCGAGTCCCACGTATGCTGTATGTTTTGCCTTTGAGGGCAGTGATGACCTGTTCCCTAGAGATAAGGGGTGGGGGGCAGGTACAGGGGATGTCCTGATTTACTGATGGGACAGAGGGGTGAAGTTTTCACTAAATCTGTCGGCCAGTAGATTGGCTATATCTACAGCATTTGTGAATGTGTTGTCCTTGACCACCAGTTCTGAACAGATCTGGGTGCTTCCTTTGAGATTGCGGACATATGTGAAGAAGGCCTTGTGATTGTCTCTAGTAGATGTGGCCAATTTGGACTCGAAGTTTGCTTTAGAGGATTTCACTAGTGCTTCCAATTGGGCACCTGCTCCTGCTTGGTCCTGGACAGTAATTTTTTCTGTTTGTTATATAGTTTATTTATTGCAGATGTCCACCAGACAGGTTTACTCTTCCTTGCGGAAGATGATTTTGTCCTGTCAGGTATTCTTGATTCCATGCATCTATATAAATGCTTGCTTAGTACTTTGGTGTAGATTTGGACATTTGTGCCAGTTCCTACAGTGGAGGAGGGGCTGTGAAGCTGTTTATACCATCCCTCAGGAGGTTGTAATCAGGTTTAGAAAAGTTTTTTTGTTTGATCCTAACTGGGGTGGGGGCAGGGGAAATGGTGACTTTGAAAGTGACCGCTTTATGGTCGGATCTTACCAAGGAGAATGATATAAGTGTGCTGCAGTGGTTACTCATGTTGGTTAACACCAAGTCCAAGATATTATCACCTCTTGTGCGGATATCGACTAGCTCTTCTAAGGCATTTGCATTGATAAAATCGAGGAATCTCTGGGCATTTGTGTTCTGGCATGAGTAGTTTTTCCAGTCTATGGTTGGGTAATTATAGTCACCCAGAATCAGGGTAAAGGGTGGAATCTTGATAGATTTGAAGAGGTCCATTTAGGTAGAGTGGGCATCTTGAGTCAAATTTGGGGGCCTGTAGCTAGCTATAATTTGAATAGGGGTCTTGACAACAGTTAATGGCATCTGGAGTGTCTGCTGTGCGTCATACTGTTTGGCCAGCCTGGAGGTGTGTGAGTCTTTAATATATATTGAAACTCCACTTCCTTTGGCTTTGCTGCCCACATTTTGGGGTCTGAATGTATGATAGGATGAGTAACCAGGTAAGGCTGGGGTGCTCTTGGCAGCTTTGAAAAAGGTTTCTGCGACTGTACAAATGTCCGCAACTTCCAGGGTTAAGAATGATTGCAATGAGTGCAGTTTCATGTTTAGACTCCCAGCATTTAGCAGCATGACCTTTAATTTGCATTTTGTTGAAATTTTTTATGTTAGTATCGACCTCATGACTTTTCCTAAAAAAAAAGGCACTGGGTGGAGGCAAGGGCCTTTGCCACAAGCCTGAAGTCCAAGTGAGACAGATGCAGGCCATCTCTAGCAAAGCATCGTGGTCTGTCGATCATATCTTCCTAGGCTATCACGCACTGGATCCCCGTGGAATGACACCAGAAACTAAGCCAATTGTTGAAGTCAGTCATTTTCTGTTTGTATTGAGGCATCATTCTGGGTGACAGCAGAATGCTGCTTAAGGCTAGGGACATACCTGCCTGGGACACATTCAACGAGCTCAAGCATGTCTCTCTTAATATAGTCCAAGGAGGTACGTCTCAAGTCATTCACACCAAGGTGGACTATGACAGAATCAGAAAAGTGCCTGTTGTTGAGAGACTTAAGAGCGTGTGTGATATGGTAGATTCTGGCACCTGACAAACAACTAACTGTGACTTTCTCCTTATCCAGCCTGGTAAGAGGCACATATGTGTGTCTCCCAATGGAGTGTCCTATGACTAATATGGCCTTAGTGGTTGCGAGACACTGGTGTGTGAACTATGCATGGTATGTGGTGTGGAGGATTGTGGAGTCTCATGTGTTTTTTGCCTCTGAGGTCCTCTTTGTTTGGGTTTGTTTTTGTTGAGAACCTCTGCATATGTGGGTGTGTGTTGTGGGTGGTGTTTGAGGTGTAGTGATTGTGTTGACAACTTTCTCAGTGCTAGATATACTGGCTTGTGAGGGAGAGAGCTAAGACTCTATCTTCTTTATGTAATTGCATCTCTCACAAATTGTGTTCCTAGGTGGTGGTAGTAGATGGTTGTTCGTGTACATGAGGCAGATGCTACACTGTCTCAGGATGCCCATATCAACCAGGCTGGCAGGAGAAACCGTAGGAAATTGTCCACCATATTTGTCAGAATCCGAGGGAGAGAGGCCAGGGAGAGCTAAGGGCTAGGCTTAAAGCCTAAGTGCTTAAACCAAAATTAAGAGGTATTACTGCTCAATATCAGAGTTGTTTGGCTTCTGCTACATATCTACAATTAACTGCATTACTAGCTGAGTTAAGTACAAACATGTAGCGTTAAAGATTGTGTTGCATTTTACTTTTCTTTCTATTTAATTGTTTCATGGAATATTGTGGTCTGTGTCTCTCTGTAGATGTTCTTTATGTTTCACTGTTGCAGTCATCACACTTGGGTTATCTGCCTGCAGGTAGCCTTCAGTCGGCCTGAATACCAGAGACTTAGTATTTCTGCATCAGTTGCTGTCGCTTCAGGACTTACGTCAGGTCGTCAAGGGATTAAAAGGCAGCTGACACCATTATATCAGTCTTTCTTGCCAAGGAGGAGCCCAAAGCAGAAGCAGTTCCCAAGTGCTAGTCGGCCGCTACCTGAATTTTTAATTTTCGAATTGAATAATCCTGAAGTTTTCTAAAGCTAAATACCCCCATTGGGGATCCTTTTTTCTTGCTCTAACCGATGTCAGAAAAAACGAACAATTGTCTTGCCTGTGGAAAGCAAATACCTCACAGAGATTTTCATTCTTACTGCTTCACCTGTTTAGGCCCAGACTATGACGTCCCTCACTGTCAGTTTAGTTCCTTGTTTAACGCCTGAACCATTCATCATTGGGCTCTCTTTGTCGCCAAATTCTTTTGCTCTCGATCTCCGTATTCTGAAATAGCTTTGGTAAGCCATCTGACTACCAGTTTTCCAGAAAATGTAAGGATAAAGACAGAGACAGATCGCATAGGTCCAAAACTGCCGACGATGCTTTTGTCTAGCTAGTCACCAGTACTCACTGAGGCGCCTTTGCAGCCCCTGATGCCTGCTTCATTGGATTCTCAGGTCTCTGCTGAGACCCATTCGGAGTACGGTATGCCGCAAGATGCTTCTTCGACTAGGAAACCTGTGGATGTCTCTACCTTGGATGGGTCCGGAACCGCTGTGCAGGCACTGGCTTCTGAGGCAGTTCTTTGCTCTACCGATGTTCAAATTAAACCGACGACTTCATTTCTAACCAAAACTACCGAGTTTCTTAGGCCCAGAGTATGCACTATGTGTAGAAAACCGACGACCAAAGCACATGCTCAGGCTCCCATGCCATAAAAACAAATGCTTAGAATAGCTGAAGACCTTATTGCACTGATGAGGGGAAGTCAGCCTTCCCCTGCAAAGAGACAAAGAACCCAGTCCCCTTCAGGTTCTACAGACCAGGAGTCCGATGACTCTGACATTTCTGATTATGAAGACATGCCCTTATCCACCTTTGAGGATTCGGATGCAGAGGAATCCATTCTCTCTGCCTCCCCTCCAGAGGATTTTTCTTTTGGTGAAACCTTGCATACTTTAAGAGAGCATTTCCATTGGGAATGCCAAGACTATCTTCAGTCCAAAAAGAGACTCGGAGAATTTTTAGAGTTGCCTCAGCACAGGCCTTTAGCTACACTCCCTGTCCTGGATGTTGTGAATGATGTTTTCATGGAATCCAGTCTTACTCCTGACACTTTATTTCCTGCCCCTAAGAAACCTGACTGGTACTACAGTGTACCTGACACTCACAAGTTTCTGTTCAAGAATCCTACTGCTGGCCCAGAGATCATTTCCCAGGGGACTAAAGGTATCAACACTACTACAGCCAAGAATCCCACCCCTTCGGACAGTGATTCCAAAGCTTTGGACAGGTCAGGTAAAACGGTATATACTTCTGCAATTCTTGCTATCAGGGCTTTGAATTGCCAGTTTCACATGCTAAAGTACCAGCAACATATTATGGAGCTTATTAAACAAAACGTGGTAACTTTTCCAGACTGTGCAGAAAATAAAGAATTGCAGGAGCTTATGCATACTGCAAACCAAGTCAGTAAGCATACTTTGCAGTGTGGCTTTGATGCCCTAGAAGCATCTTGCAGGGCAGTAGTCACTAGCTCTGTACTGAGAAGACATGCTTGGCTGAAGGAGCAGACCTTGCCAGATCATGTCAAATCTAAATTACTAGATGCTCCTTTCAATAAGGACTCTTTGGCACCAAAGCAGAAGAGGTTCTTAAAAAAACGGAAGAAAAAGCTAAATCTATGCAGACTGTTAAAGAATTCTTATAAGTGCAACCCCGTAGATTCAGTAGGCACTGCCCTTCAAAACAATGGTCCTTCCCAGCCCCCTCCAGGCCTTCCTCAAAAAAGACCCTGGGGAAACAGACCACCCAGACTACAGTCTCAGGGTATGCAGAGATCTAAGTAATGGAGTGTCCCCACCCCTAAAGCAGTGAGTGAAAAGCCACCTCCTTACGGAAAAAGCTCACAATGACTTCTTCAATCCACTTCCCAGCCCTGTCCAACTGCTTGTACCCTTTGGAGGAAAACTTGCCCTTTATGATAAAAACTGGATGTCCATCAGCCAGGACCGATGGGTCCTTAACATTGTATCCCAGGGGTACAAATTTTATTTCCATTCTCTGCCATCCACAAGCAGGTTTCCAGACCTTCCTCCAAACCAGTGGGTAGAGGCTCAAAACCAAGTACTTTCCCTGCTCAGTATCAGAGCTATTCAGCTGGTTCCAGTAGAACAGAGGGGTCAAGGATTCTACTCCAGACTCTTCCTGGTACCCAGGAAAGAGGGCTCATGACGCCAAATCCTGGATCTTTCAATTCTCGACACCTTCCTGGTGGTACCAAAATTCAAAATGCTTACCCTGCAACAGCTTCTTCCTATATTAGCCAAGGATGCCTAGTTAGTCACCCTAGACTTAAAAGAAGCCTATCTGCACATCCTTATAAGGGAGTCATGCAGGAAATATCTATGTTTCTAGGCAGGATCTATGCATTATCAGTTCTCTGCACTTTCCTTTGGCTTATCTACTGTGCCCAGGGTATTCACAAAATGCCTGGCCCCAGCCATTGCATACTGCAGGCAGAGAGATATCCAAATTTATCCGTACTTGGACAACTGCCTGATTCAGGCGGACAGTCAGGAAGTGCTGCTTCAGCACCTGGCATTTGTAAAAAGCCTTCTCGCTTCCTTGGGGTACACCATCAACGAAAAGAAATCACAACTGGTACCCAGTCAAGATTGTGTTCCTGGGAGCTAGCTTGGACACAACAACTCAGATGGCATTCCTCACTTCAGAAAAGCAAGTCTGTCTGACGGATTACTTCATACAAATGGCCACCAGAACCCAGCTATCTGCAAGAAAAATACTGCAAGCCCAAGGGTTCATGGCCTCATGTATACTGCTAATTCCATATGCAAGACTGCATATGAGGAAACTTCAATGGTATTTAAAAAGTCTTTGGTGCCAACATTCTCAGGACCTGGAAATGGTCATTCCTGTCATACCCTGTCTAAGGACAGAGTTCCTGTGGTGGGCAGAAGCATGCAACCACAATAAAGGATAGACATTTACTCTACCCCACGCCTCCCAGACCCTGACCAAAAACGCATCAGACTATGCCGGGGGAAGGGCTCACATGGCTGGCAAATGTATTCAGGGCCACTGGAGCCCAAGTCAGATTAATCTGCACATCAACGAGAAAGAGATGCTAGCTGTACAGAATGCCTTGACAGCTTTCAGATCCCTACTCTTTCCAGGACAACTGCTAATAAAAACAGACAATACCACAGTTATGTGATACATCAACAAGCAGGGAGGAACCCATTTCTAACCACTCTGCAGGTTAGCTATGGCCCTGTGGCACACGGCCTTGGACATCCAAGTCCACCTACAAGCTCAGTTCCTGCCAGGCAAGCAAAACTCACTAGCAGATGATTTAAGCAGAAATCTTCTAGACCCACAAGTGAAAACTGGAGCCCAGCACCTTCAACCTTCTGATTCAGAAATGGGGGACTCCAGAGGTGGATCTCTTTGCCTCCTCCTACAACCACCAGCTCAGTAAATTCTGCACCAGGAATCCTCACAACAGGGCCCGGAAAGTGGATGCCCCTCTCCTTTCTATGGGAAAAGCTCTCAGTCTATGCCTTTCCCCCTCTGCCCCTTTTCACAAGAATATTACTCAAGATAAAACAAGACAGGCCAAGGACAAATCTGATTGCCCCGAACTGGCCACGCCAGCACTGGTACCCACTCCTGCGGAGCCTGACAATGGTGCCACCCTGGCACTTACAACCCTGCTGTCTCAGCAGGAGGGACAGATTTTGCATCCACAATTGCAAACCCTAAATCTTGCAGTCTGGCTTATTCCTTGAATTCTGCACCAGCAACCCTACGCAAACAGGTGCTGGACATTATCCTTGAAGCCAGAAGGCCCATTACAAGGAAATCTATGCTGATAAATGGAAAAGGTATTGTTAATGGATTCAGTCTAAAGGAGAGGACACAGCACTGCCCTCTTTACCCCCTAATCCTGGATTACCTAGCTGAATTACTCCTCAGAGTCTTATCCTTCTCCTCCATTAAGATCAATGCCTCTGCCATCTCAGCTCTTTACAACACTGAGCCACTCCTATTCTCTCATCCCCTCATCAAACAGTTCCTGAGAGGGGCAAACAACTTAAGGCTGCCAAGGAGAGCACCCACCCCTGCTTTGGACCTTAACTTTGTAATGGAAAAGCTCACGCTCCCCCCCCCTCTTTGAACCGGCTGCCTTCAGCAGAGTTAAAATTCCTCTCTTGGAACACAGCCTTGCTTCTAGCCATCACTTCAGCTAGAAAAGTGTCTGAGCTACAAGCACTGATGGCTGTGGAACCCTTCATTACCATGCTGACAGGGTTTCCCTCAGGACTAACCCTTCCTTTATGCCTAAAGTGGTGTCCAGTGTGTCTCTCAACCAATCCATCCATTTGCCAACCTTCTTCCCTAATCCTCAAAATAAAGGGGAAAGGATCCTGCACTCTTTTGATGTGCACAGACAGCTCAGATCCTACCTTGACAGGACTAAGCCCTCTAGAAAATCTGACCAGTTACTACTCAGCTTTGCAACAGGGGCAGAGGGCAAGGCCATTTCAAAACAAACCATTTCCAAATGGATAGCACACTGCATCCATTTCTGCTGCAAGCACCATGGAAATCCAACCCCTCGGGGGGGTCAGAACACATTCAACTATAACTACATCTACCTTTACAGCATTTCTTAGGGGAGTCTCTACCAGGGACATCCTGGAGGCTGCTACCTGGAGCTCTGTGCACATCTTCACCAAGCATTACCACCTGCCTATATTTTCCAAATCCAGGGCAGGTTTTGCTACAGCAGTCTTGCAAGGCCTACTAGCCAGCCATAACTCTTCTTGACTGCCTCCATCCTTCCTCAGCTTTGGGAATCCACTCAAGTGTGATGACTGCAACAGTGAAACACAAAGAACATAGTACAGTTGTGTACACTTACCATAAATGTAGATGTTTGAGTGTAGTCACTGTTGCAGTCCTGTTTTCCCTCCCTCCAGTCCCCTGTTTTTTTGGCAATTTCTATTGGTATTTACTTTTTAATGGTGGTGTTTTCCCCACCATAACTTAACTCCCTATTTGGGGATCCTGACATTTGGGGCAAGGAAAACTGATGTAATTGCGTTGGCTGCCTGTTTTTATACCTCTGACGACCTGACGTCAGTCCTGACGCAGCAGCAACTGACACAGAAATAAAAAGTCTCTGGTATTCGGGCCGACTGAGGGTTACCTACAAGCAGATAACCGAAGTGTGATTACTGCAACAGTGAATATGCTCTAACATCTATAGATGTTCATCGTGTTTCACTGTTGCAGTCATTACTCTTGGGTTATCCTGCTGGCAGGCTGCCTGTGTTCGGCCAGAATTCCAAAGTCTAGGTCCGGCATCGGTTGCTGTCGTCTCTTTCCTGATGTCAGTGCGCCAGGGGTATAAAAGATGCCGCGCGGTGCCCGAAGCAAAAGTAGTTCGCAAGTGCCGGTCAGCCGACTCCTGAGATTTTCAAATCTGAATTTCAGAACTGAAGTCTTCATTAAAGCTAAGTACCCCGTTGGGGAAACTTTTTTCTTGCTCCAGACCGATGTCAGAAAAAGTTAACAATTGTATTTCTTGTGGGAAGCAAATACCTCATAAGGATTTTCACTCTTATTGTATTCCTTGCCTAGGCCCTGATCACAACGTTGCTAGCTGTCAGTTTTGTGCTAGATTCAACCAACGCACTATCAAGTGTCGGTTCGATTTTGCATTTCATTACTTTGGCCAACGATTTAATTATATAATGCCGGCGGAACAGCCGACATCCGGAGCTTACAAAAAATACAAGGACAAGGATAGGTATTCGAGGTCCAAAACCGACGACGAAGCCTCTTCTAGGCCAGTCGCCGGTTCTCAATGAGGCGCTTTCGCAGCCCCTGGCGCCCACTACCTCAGAGCCACAGGCCGCTACCGACTCCCACGTGGAGTCGACTGAGCCTCTGGAAACTCAAGGTATTGGACACTCGGAAATCAATCCCTCAGATGGGTCCGGAGCCGCTGAGCATGCATCGGCTTCTGAGGGTGTCTTCAGACAGACACAACTATATGTTAAGCCATCTTCAGCTTCAAAGACAAAGACTAAAGCACTAAAGACAAAGAAACAAGTACAGCATTCTCCTATTCAGACTTCCATGCCTAAAAAACAGATGCTCAAAATGGCCGAAGATCTAATTATTTTGATCAGGGGCTCCCATCCCCCTCCTGATAAGAGGTCTAGGCAAGAGACAGAGTATTATTCTTCTGATCAGGTTTCTATTTCCTCTGATTCCTCTTCTGAACAGGATTACCCCATGCTTTCCCTATCAGGATTCTGATGCTGAAGAATCCATTCCTTCAGCCTCTCCTCCTGAGGACTATTCTTTTGGGGAAACACTACATACTGTGAGGGAGCATTTCCACTGGGAGAGCCAAGATTATTCTGAGTCTAAGAAAGGGCTCAGAGACTTCCTGCTTCTTCCTCAGCACTGACCCCTAGCTATTCCACCTGTTCTAAACATTGTAGGTGATGTATTTTCAGAGTCTGGACTGTCCCCCTGACTCTTTACCCCCTGCACCTACTAAGCCAGACAGATACTACAGGGTCCCGGATTCTCATAAATTCCTATATAAAAACCCAGCAGCAGACCCAGAAACTATATCTCAGGGTCCCAAGGGGGTTAAAGCTTCCACTGCAAAAAACCCTGTCCCCTCTGATAGGGATTCTAGGGCGCTAGACAGATGGGGGAAAAAGTTTACACTTCTGCCACTCTGGCTGTAAAGGCTTTAAATTGCCAATTTCATATGCTTAAATGTCAGCAGTATTTAATGTCACTACTTAAGCAAAAAATGTTGACAAATACTGAATGTTCAGAGAACAAAGAATTGCAGGATTTATTGCATGCAACTGAACAAGTGGGAAAGCATACTTTGCAATGTGGTTATGATTCACTGGAGGCCTCTTGCAGGGCCGCTGTTACAGGTTCTGTTATTAGAAGGCATGCTTGGTTAAAGGAATAAAATCTGCCTGATCATGTTAAAGCAAACTTATTAGATGCACCATTAAAGCATGATACTTTGTTTGGTACTAAAGCAGAAGAGTTGTTGAAAAAAATGGAGGATAAAGCAAAATCCATGCAGACAGTAAAGGATTTCTTATAGGTACAGCCACCCAGGTTTAGCAGGAACTGGCATTTTAAAAATTGGTCCTTTACGGTCTCTGACAGACCACAAAGAGGTAGATACAGACGTCCCAGAGGCAGATCTCAATCCCAAGGCTCATACAGACCTAAACAATGGGGTGCTGCTACCTCCAAAAGCGGAGAAGACAAATCACAGCCTTACAGGAAACAGTCCCAATGACTTTCCTCTACCAGTTCCAAGCAATTTTCTTTTGACAGCCCCCTTAGGGGGAAAGCTGGCACTTTTCTCATTAAATTAGCAAATAGTTACCCAAGACAAATGGGTTCTGAACTTAGTGTCCCAAGGCTACAGGTTCCATTTTCACACTCTACCAAGGTCAAAGGGCATGCCAGACCTGCCACACAATCAAAGGGCAGAGGCACAAAAACAAATAACAACCCTCATGGACATGAGGGCCATTCGGCAAGTACCACAACAAGAGCAGGGGCATGGATTTTACTCAAGACTTTTTCTAGTACCCAGGAAGGACAAAACCTGGAGATCTATTCTGGACCTGTCTATACTAAACACGTTTCTGGAAGTTCCAAAGTTCAAGATGTTGACTCTTCAGCAGCTACTGCCCATGCTGGGCAAGAGGGCTTGGCTTGTAACTTTGGACCTAAAAGAGGCATACCTGCATGTCCCAGTCAGACAATCTTGCAGAAGATACCTCAGATTCATAGCTGGCTCAATGTATTACCAATTCTCTGCACTGCCCTTTGGCTTATCTACTGCGCCCAGGGTCTTTACAAAATGCCTGGCACCAGTAATTGCGTTTTGCAAACAAAAAGGAATTCAAATATATCCCTACTTGGACGACTGCCTAATTCAAGCAGAGAACAAAGATGCTCATCTTCAGCATCTGGCGTTTGTAAAAAGATTACTAATTGGCATAGGGCACACAGTAAACAAAAAGAAATCAAAACTAGTGCCCTCTCAAGAGGTAATATTCCTGGGTGCAAGCTTAAATACAACTGCCCAGATGGCTTATCTCACGCTAGACAAGCAAAAACAACTGACTACTTACTTCAAGAAATTGGCAACAAAAACACACTTATCTGCAAGGAAAATCCTGCAGGCCTTGGGTTTTCATGGCATCCTGCATTCTACTAATTCCATATGCCAGACTGCACATGAGGAAACTTCAGTGGTATCTGAAAAGTGTTTGGACTCAGCATTGCCACAGCCTGGAGACAGTAATTGCACTCATTCCCTGCCTACAACAGGAGTTTCGATGGTGGGCAGAAGCCTGTCACCACAACAAGGGTCTGCCATTCAGTTTACCCACAGCCAGACAGACACTGACAACGGATGCATCAGATTATGCCTGGGGGGCCCATATGGCAGGAAAATGTATTCAGGGCACATGGCCTGTAAACCAGATGCATCTGCACATCAATCAAAAAGAGATGCTAGCTGTCCAAAATGCCCTGACAGCTTTCAAGGACCTGCTTCATCCAGGACAATTACTGATAAAGACAGACAACACTACGGTCATGTGTTATATAAACAAACAGGGGGGTACTCATTCTTACCCCCTCTGCAGACAAGCAATGACCTTATGGGACACAGCATTGGCTTTTCAAGTCCACTTACAAGCACAATTCCTGCCAGGAAAAACAAATACTCTGGCAGACGAACTAAGCAGAAACCTCATGGATCCCCACGAATGGAAACTGGATCCACAAGTCTTCAGAATGATAATAAGGAAATGGGGATGCCCAGACATAGATCTATTTGCATCCCCTCACAACGGTCAACTGCCGAGATTTTGCACAAGGATTTACCACAAGCATGCATGGACAGTGGACACCTTATCATTCAGCTGGAAAAGTCTAACAGTATATGCTTTTCCCCCTCTGCCTCTACTTCCCAGAGTACTCCTCAAGGTCAGACAAGAGAAGCCAAAAATGATTCTGATTGCACCAGACTGGCCACTCCAGCACTGGTACCCAATCCTAAAGAGCTTGTCTCAAGGTCCAGCATGGATATTGCCTCAAACTTCTCACTTGCTAACCCAACAAAACAATCAGATCCTGCACAGTCAACTCAGGACCTTAAATCTGGCAGCATTTGTAGCCATTCAAAAAAATCCTCTTTCAAAAGCTGTTATGAATGTTATCTTGGAGGCCAGGAGGCCCAGTACCAGAAAATCTTATGCAGAAAAATGGAAGAGATTTTGTGCTTGGAACCGGGAACAAGGCATTGACATGTCTGTACCTAATATTCCTCATATTTTACAATACCTAACTGAGATGCTGAACAAAGACCTTTCCTTCTCATCAATTAAGATTCATGCCTCTGCCATTTCTGCACATTACAATACGGAACCACATATGTTTTCTCATCCTTTAATAAGGCAGTACCTCAGAGGGGCCAAAAACATTAGGCCTCCAAGGAGAGCACCGATTCCGGCCTGGGACCTCAATTATGTTTTGGAGAAACTCACACTGCCTCCTTTCGAGCCAGCATCAACAGCAGATATTAAATTCCTATCTTGGAAGACCGCTGTACTCCTAGCCATAACCTCTGCAAGGAGAGTCTCGGAGTTACAAGCACTCATGGCTATGGAACCTTTCATCCAGACAGGGTTTCTCTGAGGACAAACCCTACATTTATGCCTAAGGTGGTGTCCAGTGTGGCCCTCAACCAAACCATTCACTTGCCTACCTTTTACTCAAATCCACAGAACAAGGGTGAGTAAATTCAGCATTCTTTGGACATACACAGGCAGTTATGCTTCTACTTGGACAGAACCAAAGCTTTCAGACAAACTGAGCAACTTTTAGTGTCTTATGCTGCAGGATCACAAGGAAAGGTTATATCAAAACAGACTATTTCTAAATGGATAGGCCATTGCATCTGTCTCTGCTATTCTCAACATGGCAAATCAGTGCCTAAGGGCATTAGGCCTCATTCCACCACGGCAGCAGCCACTTCAGCAGCCTTCCTCAGAGGAGTGCCAACCAAAGAAATCTTAGAGGCTGCAACCTGGAGTTCACTGCACACCTTTACAAAACACTACCACTTGCCTCTCTAAGTCCAGAGCAAGCTTCACCACTGCAGTTCTGCAGGGCCTCATAGCCTCTCCTAATCCTATTTAGCCCAGCCACCCATCCTCAGCTTTTGGATTCAACCCAAGAGTAATGACTGCAACAGTGAAACACGATGAACATAGTACAGTTGTGTACCTACCATAAATGTAGATGTTAGAGTGTATTCACTGTTGCAGTCCAGGTTAACCACCCATCATCCCCCTTCTCTTTGCTGGGACTGATCTGGACTTCTTTATCCTATACAGCCTTTTTGGTGTATTTGCTTGTAGAGGAAGGAAATGTTATTTTTGTGCATGCATTTCTTTTTGCTATATTTTTCAGCCTACCTATTTGGGACACCTGACATCTGGGGCAAGAAAAACTGAAGAAAATGGCGTCGGCTGCATCTTTTATACCCCTGGCGCACTGACGTCAGGGAAGAGGCGACAGCAACCGACGCCGGACCTAGACTTTGTAATTCTGGCCAACCATGGGCAGCCTGCCAGCAGGATAACCCAAGAGTAATGACTGCAACAGTGAATATACTCGAACATCTACATTTATGGTAGGTACACAACTGTACTTTATGGTATGTGTACACAACTGTACTTTATTTATTTTTCTATTTAATTGTTTCATAGAGTACTGTAGTCTCTCTCTCTCTGTCTCTGCAGTAAGTGGGGGGCTATTGTGTTTCACTTCATTGATATTCAGTGTTAAACTCTTAGCCTAGGGGGTTTCTCTGTATTTATAAGTGTTAGTCACATATATTTGAATTTATTACTGCTCAATATCTGAGTTGTTTGGCTTCTGCTACATATCTACAATCAACTGCATTACTAGCTGAGTTGACTACAAACTTGCACTGTTAAAGATTGTACTGCATTTTATTTTTCTGTCTGTTTAATTGAATATTGTGGTCTGTGTCTCTCTCTAGTTATTTATTTTTATATTTAATTGTTTCATAGAATACTGTGGTCTCTCTCTGTCTCTGTAGTTAGTATTAATCTTGGTGGCTTTGGAAATGCCCGCCCCTCCTGTAAATTTGTGTTTGAATACTCCTCGTGGGTCTATCTCATTTGCTCACTCAACCTAGTACAGTGAGATCATATTTTGACTTCAGACACTCCTTCCAGTTCCATCTGTTTATTTCTATCCCAGCTCTATTCCAGTCTAGTGTTACTGGCTCATTCTACCTAATACAGAGAGAACATTTGTGAAGGGCAAGTCACTTAGGTCCTTAATTATGAATTATCATCAGTTTCTCCTTTCTCCCTTTCCACTTTCCAAAAAAAAAATCTAAGCTTGTTTCCTGCCTTTCCTGTAACTAGTTTAGTCCAGATACAGATTTGCTGTATCCAGGACTGTTTGTAAGCTTTTGAGTCCCACAAGTCTTTCTGTGCTGGAGGGAAGCCTCCTAGCTTATTAGTGGGAGTGGTATGCATTAGGTAGCCTGTCTACCACAAGAGTGGTTTCTGGCCCAGAAATTGTAGTTTATTGGCCGTTTGGCAATTTTTCCATCTCTTACAACTTTCTGGTTTAAAAGCCTGCATTTGCTCTTGTTACCCACCTTTCCTTAGCTTATCAATGGGAGTGGTAAGCACTAGGTAGCCTATCTACCACAAGATCCAGGTACAGATTCTTAGTTTTAACATTTGAATTTGCTTATTCATGCTCAGCACGTATTCAGAACTTGTTGTTAGCATAAATAAGCTACAAATTACTACAATACTCAACCTTCCTCTTTACCTAGATGAAAACAGTTTTTGTACTTACTGTCCTCACTTGCTTAGAGAAAAAACAGCTCTTATACTCACTTTCCTCACTTCTCTAGAGGAAAGTAGTTTTTTTATTCAGGCATGTCCAATGGTAAGCTCCCAGTGTTCTCTCCGGTCTATCTAATGAATCCTGGCATCTTGGGGCAATGTAGCAATTGCCTCATGTACACAGACAACCCTCTCCTACCACCGAACACCACAACCTGTGAGAGATGCACTTATCTAGCCAAACTGGAGGTAAAGCTCTCTCCAACCAAGACTGAACTTGATAATCAAGAGGAGAAGTTAAACACTTGCACCACACCACACTCATCACATAGTTCCACTAAACCTACACCACCAAAATCCACACAGAGAAACACAAAAACATTTGCAGAGGCTCTCAGTAATAATCTGCTCAACTAACGAGAGACCTGCAAAGCAGAAACGCAAGCAACCTCCATCCCCCAACACAACCCAAAGGAGACACAGCCCACAGACTCAGTGTGCCAGTAAACCACAGCCCAATAAACCACAGCCCATAAGGCAAACCAACGTACCCAACACACTAGTCATAGGTGACTCTGCAGTCAGGCACACCTATGTCCCACTCACCAGGCTAAACCAGGAGAACATTACTGTCAGCTGCCTGTCGGGTGCCAGGATCCGCCACATAACCCATGCACTCAGGTCACTCCACAACAAGTACAAATATGACTCTGATATTGTCCATGTTGGTGTGAACAACCTGAGATGCACCTCCCTGGA
Source organism: Protopterus annectens (assembly GCF_019279795.1). Classification (NCBI taxonomy): domain Eukaryota; kingdom Metazoa; phylum Chordata; order Ceratodontiformes; family Protopteridae; genus Protopterus; species Protopterus annectens. The sequence continues at coordinate 243,444,290 of NC_056728.1, read as the reverse complement.
CTACATGAAAAGAGACATGGAAGAGCTCTCTGATCTTATAGCCCAGGCAGGTATGACCCTAGCCCCGAGTAGCATCCTTCCATCACCCAGAATGATACCACAGTACAAGGACAAAATGATTGACTTCAACAATTGGCTAAGCTTCTGATGTTATTCTAAGGGGATCCAGTATCTGTCTGCCTGGGACGACAATGTGGACAGACCACGATACTTTGACAGATTTGGCCTGCACCTATCGCCCCTGGGATTCTGGATACTGGCTAAGGATCTTACCGCCACTATAGTGCCTTTTTTAGGCAAGGTTCAAATGACAAATTCACCACCGTAACAGGAACAGGCAAGCAAAAACTGAGAGTAATGCTACTCAATGTTAGAAGTCTAAATCTCAAAATGCACTCTCTTAAGGCACTCCTTAAAATGGAGAACATCAATATCTGTGCAGTGACTGAGACGTGGTTCAAAGCTCTAGAGAGCATCCCTGCATTACCAGGCTATAACTCATACCACACTTTTTGGCCATCTAACCTGGACCAGAACACCAAAGGTGGAGGTGTGTCCATATTCATTAAGGATATCTACACCCCCAGGCTAGTTGCGCAGCATAATGCATCCGAGGTTATCCAAGTGCAACTAATTCTGAGCAAAACTGCAATCCAAATTGTAGCTTGCTGCAGTTCCCCCACCATGCCCCAGGATTCCTACTCTTCTTTTCTTGATATACTGGAAAATATTAGGGTTCAACCAAACACCCTAATAATGGGCAATTTCAGCTACCCCACCATTAACTGGGAAAACGAGTCATGTACCAGCTCCTTCACTCAACGCTTTCTGGAATTCATAAATTACAATGCCCTGGATCAACTTATCCACACCCCCACCAGGGGCAACAATACTAGACCTAGTCATTGCCAACATGAGTGACAGGTGTTCCACACCTGAAGTCAACTCCTCGTTGGTCAGATCCAACCATAAGCTAATCACCCTAGATATCCGCATCCGCCCCCACCCACCATTAAGGAAACCATGGTAAAAAATTGCTCCAAAGCCAACTTTCATGCTTCTTAAGACAGAAGTGGTGAATTTCATGACACCCATGCAGATGGGCAATACAGTTACGACTGCTGAATCCTACACAAATGCACACTATAAGCACTTACACGTGTGCATGGATCGTGCTATCCCAAACAGAGCCAAGATGCTATCCTCCAAAAAAAGGAAGCCAATCTGGTGGTCCCCTGCTATAAACAAACTCTAAAACAGAAGGAAGAAATGGTTGCAAAAGAGAGTAAAATCCCATGAGTGGAGGAGCTCTGTGGTCAGCCTCAGTAAGAAGCTGAGATCCCTTATAAGATCCTCCAAAGCTAGCTACGAAAATAAAATTGCCACTAATTCCAAGGACAACCACAAAGCATTCTATAGCTATGTCAAGAATCTCAATGGCAACACCCAGATCTGCTATGAGTTACAGCACAAAGGCATGAAAATTACAGAACCAACTGATATTGCCAACATCCTAGCAGATAGGTTCAGTGCTAACTTTACCTCCCTCTCAACCCCCTAAAGGGCCCATCTCTATACAGGAAGAATGCAGAGTCCCTGTCATCACATCTAAGCAGGCAAAAACTGCACTCTCTAAAACCAAAAATACAGCATCCATGGGACCGGACAACATCCCAGGCTGCGTTTTACATGAACTTCGGAACGAACTGGCTCCCCACCTAAACACTGTGTTCAATCATAGTCTCACGTCAGGCTTTGTGCCCACTGAATGGCACACAGCAACAGTTATCCCACTCCACAAAGGGGGAGCCGCCATTGATCCAGGAAACTATTGCCTTATTAGCCTGACTAACCTGGTCTGCAAGGCCATGGAACGTATCATCATGGAACTTGTAAACAAAGACATTGGTAACCTCCAAACTCTGGACCCCCCCACCCAGTTTGGGTTTGTGAAAGGCAGATCATGCCTTCTGAACCTGATCGACTTCTTTGAGGCAGTCACCAAAGCCGTAGATGAGGGTAAGGTGGTTCACACAGCCTATCTTGACCTCGCCAAGGCTTTCGACACCATCCCCCATTCTGGAATTATAGCTAAACTCACTAAACTAGGTATAAATCCCTACGTCACAAGATGGGTTGCCAACTCGCTCACTGACAGAACCCACACTGTAAAAGTTGCAAACTCCAAATCTGACTTCAAACCAGTGAGTGATAAGTGGAGTACCACAGGGTTCAGTCCTGGGACCTCTCCTGTTTGGTATCTACTTCTCTGAAGTACAGGCTAACACAGAAGGCCTCTGGCTAACGAAGTTCGCAGATGACTGCAAACTAGGCGCTATAATCAAGTCCCCAAGCAATGTGGACATCCTACAGAAGGGCCTCACTGAGACAGATGCCTGGTGTTAGAGGCATGGCCTCAAACTGAATGCCCAAAATTGACAGTCATCCCCTTTGTTAAAAACTCTGTACCCATTAACTACCACATAAATGGCAGCCTACTTAATACTGAATGTATAAGAGACCTTGGGACCCAGGTGGACAGTAGTCTCTCATTTGATAATCACATCACCACAGTAGTCAGAATATCCTTCTATGTGGCACACCATCACAACAGGGTTCTCATCCAGGAAAAAATGAGGTAATTGTTTCCCTCTACTCGGCACTAATTAGACCCATTAATAGAGTACATTGCCCCTTTTGGAATGTAACTCAAAAGACATCTGCAGCAACTGGAAAGGCCACAGAAGTACCTCACACTGAGGATTACTGACCTCAAACAGATGCCCTACACTGACCATCTCAAGAAACTCCAGCTTTACTCTGTAGCATATCATCTACTCCAAGGAGGAGATCCTCTGCCTAACATATAAAGCTATGTTAAACCCAGAGCTGTTGGACAAGCTACACCTAAAGAAATCCCAATTCCTCCGAGCTACACGCTCTAGGGACCTAGACCTTGTCACCACAATAAACAGGACATGCTGGAGGGATAGATTCCTGTCCCAGAGACTTCCTATACTCTGGAACAAGCTTCCCATCTATGTCAAGCAAAGTTCCTTATTAGCACTCTTCAAGAAAAATCTTGATGAGTGGATGGGAAATAGGAAATACACCCCGGGGATCACTTCTGTGGATCTGCTCGACAGGGGCACGGGCAATTAACTTTCTTGGGTGGCATAAGCCAGGGAACCTTGTTGGCTAGGCTTACTTAGGCCCATGGGCCAGTAGCCTAGTACCTACCTATGAACACTTAAAATTTAAACAGGCTAAAAACAACCAGTAATAAATGCAGCAGAGAAGATGCAATTGAACGCTTTAGAGAACAAGTAGCAGAAAAAACAAAATGAAGTGATAAGAGTAGGAGGAGAAACACAAATACTGTAAAAACAGCTGAATTTTTGTTTTCTATCTATTCATCTGTGTATTTTAATATTTTCTATGGCTGAAACTCTGGTGTTAACTGTAAATAGATATTTGTATTTTCATGTTCTTTTTTATTTATTGTTAAATACATTGAAACTTTTCATTGTGGCTGGTCTTTTAGAGAACATTTTAATCTCTGAGAGTACTTATATATATGTAGTGACAACTCTGGCAGTTCCTGAAAGTCTTGCTGTTGGTCAAACTGTCATTTGAATTAATATTAATTTGACGCAATACAATTGGTACCCTTACAACAGGCTTAGAGTAGCTGGCTTTGGAGTGTGTGGTGGCAGTGTAACTACATTATAGTCTGGGCAGAAGGGGACATACCTAGTAAATCTGTGCCAGACCTTCCCATGTGTGTGTACATATATATATATATATATATATATATATATATATATATATGTTCATAGGTAGGTACTAGGCTATCGGCCCAAGGGCCTACGCAAGCCTAGCCAACAAGGTTCCCTGGCTTACGTCACCCAAGAAAGATATTTTCCTGTGCCACTGACGAGCAGAGACATGAAAGTGATCCCCGGGGTGTATTTCCTATTTCCCATCCACTCATCAAGATTTTTCTTGAAGAGTGCTAATGAAGAACTTTGCTTGACATAGATGGGTAGCCTGTTCCAGAGTATGGGAAGTCTCTGGGATAGGAATCTATCCCTCCAGCATGTCCTGTTTATTGTGGAGACAAGGTTTAGGTCCCTAGAGTGTGTAGCTCGGAGGGATTGGATTTCTTTAGGTGTAGCATGTCCAACAGCTCTGGGTTTGACATAGCTTTATATTTTAGGCAGAGATCACCTCTGAGTAGGCGATATGCTACGGAGTAAAGCTGGAGTTTTTTGAGGCGGTCAGTGTAGGGCATTTGTTTGAGTCCAGTAATCCTCTTTGTGAGGTACTGCTGTGGCCTTTCCAGCTGCTGCAGATGTCTTGTGAGGTACATTCCAAAAGGGGCGTTATACTCTATAATGGGTCTAATGAGTGTCGAATAGAGGGAAACAATGACCTCTTTTTTCCTGGATGAGAACCCTTTTATGATGAGGTGTGCCATGTAGAAGGACTTCCTGACTACTGTGGTGATGTGACTATCAAAGGAGAGACTACTGTCCACCTGGGTCCCAAGGTCTCTTATCACGCATTCGGTGTTAAGTAGATTGCTGCCTATGTGGTAGTTCATGGGTACAGAGTTTTTACCAAAGGGGATGACACTGCACTTTTTGGCATTGAGCTTGAGGCCATGGCTCTGACACCAGGCATCTGTCTCAGAGAGGCCTTTCTGTAGGATGTTCACATCATTTGGGGACTTGACTAAGGCTCCTAGTTTGCAGTCATCTGCGAACTTCGTTAGCCAGAGGCCTTCTGTGTTAGCCTGTACTTCAGAGAAGTAGATACCAAACAGGAGCGGTCCCATGACGGAACCCTGTGGTACTCCACTTGTCACTGGTTTGAGGTCAGATTTGGATTCTGCAGCTTTTACAGTGTGGGTTCTGTCAGTGAGCCAGTTGGTAACCCATCTTGTGACGTAGGGATTTATGCCTAGTTTATTGAGTTTAGCTATAATTCCAGAATGGGGGATGGTGTCGAAAGCCTTGGCGAGGTCAGGATAGGCTGTGTGAACCACTTTACCCTCATCTACGGCTTTGGTGACTGCCTCAAAGAAGTCAATCAGGTTCAGGAGGCATGATCTGCCTTTCACAAACCCGAACTGGTTGGGATCCAGAGTTTGGAGGTTACCAATGTCGTTGTTTGAGTTCCATGATGATACGTTCCATGGCTTTGCAGACCAGGCTCGTCAGGCTAATAGGTCTATAGTTCCCGGGATCAGTGGTGGCTCCCCCTTTGTGGAGTGGGATAACTGTTGCTGTGTGCCATTTAGTAGGCACAAAGCCTGATGTGAGGCTATTATTGAACATGGTGCTTAAGTGGGGAGCCAGTTCATTCTGAAGTTCGTGTAAAACGCAGCCTGGGATGTTGTCCGGTCCCATGGATACTGTGTTTTTGGCTTTAGAGAGTGCAGCTTTCACCTGCATAGTTGTGATTACAGGGACTCTGCATTCTTCCTGTATAGATCTGGGCCCTTTAGGGGGTGAGGGGGGTTAAAGTTAGCACTGAACCTATCTGCCAGTATGTTGGCAATATCAGTTGGTTCTGTAATTTTCATGACTTTGTGCTGTAACT